>NW_018225623.1:266526-292203 GCF_001263595.1 Phalaenopsis equestris | reverse complement strand
GTGAAAACTCAAAGCTTGGTATATATATATATAAAGCATATGTGGCAGTAAATAAGTTGGGGCTTTAGCTTTAACAGTAATGAGAAGACGCTTTCCAAGACTGTAAGCAAAAGTAAAGCCAACTGAATTTCAGAAACAAACCCTCAGTAGAGAGTGGTTCAACAACATCAAGCTCCTCCTAGACTCTACCCTTGGCACATTGCTCAAGGCATTTACTATGATTATCATAAGAGTGCTCAATTTAAAATGATTATGATATTATAAATACTTGCATGTTCTTTTAGATGAGAAGGATCTTTTAGCTACCTTTTCAATAAAAAAATAAGGACATGTAAATGCCACTTTGACAGCAGCTGACTAGAATATAAGCCTTAAATCAAAACAGAACATAGCAATAAGCATCCAAGCCCAGAGAAAAACACAACAACAGTAAATAGCATAGACTCTCACCAAAAGACTCAAGAGTGCATTCCCCTCTTGTTGAATGACATGAGATCTAAGAAGATTTGGATCTTGATTAAGAAAAAGTATAAGAATATCCGTCCTGAATCATAGAAGCAGAAAAGCCAAGTTCGTTCAGCCAATACAAGAGTATGAGACTTATGTACGCAAAAAACATGAAAGACAGCACAAAGTTTAAATAAATATACAATAATAATAATTACCCGACGGAGACAAGCTTCCTATCCTGAGATTTTAGTACATCGGTAATTATATCAAATATGCCTTCGCTAGCAAGGTCCCTAAAATTGTAGCAGAAGAATCAGTTAAAAAAACAGTATGCATTTTAACTCGGATTTCACAAAAGCAATCATAAAGAGCATTGTTTCTGCCTTGTAAGAGAATGCCTTCAGCAATATCAAAATTGGAAAAAGCTTAGTTATAATGCAAGCTAGATCTTTGCAATCATATCATTTCAATATGTAAGCACTACAGGTGCATGACAGAAACAATTTCGGGCCACTAAACCCATGACTTAGTTGATGGAAAACTAGAACCTTATGGTTAATCCTGAAAAATTCTGGAGACAAATTCTCTAATTCAGCTGGTGGCAGATTCAAACGCAAAGTAAAATTATGCATTTGCCAATGAGGATTAAGTTTCTCCGGTGAAGGACATAAGAGTCTGCAACAAGTTCATTTTTCACAACACTCCTTAATGGTAATCATCCCCCCAACCCCCAAAAAAACCAAATTTACCAGCAAAAGCACAGAAACAGACTCTGTATGTATAATGCACCTAATACTAACAAATATATTCATAAAAATAAGTTAGTTACCCTTGCATTAGAAAGCAATTCTGAATTTTTGCTCCTTCCATCTCTTTGCTGTAGAGACCTTTCTAAACCTTCCTCTACCTACCAAACAGAGAATCCCAGCACCTTCGCATATCCAATCCACCTCCAACTTAGAAGCTACCAATATAAACAAGTAAGACTACTCTCGACCAAAACCACTATCCTCATGACGTCTTGTCATTCCCCCATGTATACATGAGCTGGTGTGCTGACAGATCACCTGCCAATTTATCCAGTTGACTAGACCACAAATTAAATTCAGCTGGGGGGGGATGCAGGAATTTGGCTAAAACTATGTGGCTCATCCTCATATTTTGCAGAAAAGTTTTCCTTTAGCTAAAAATCTTGAGCATTATCAGGGATCTTCGAGGCATGCCTTCTAACATTACATGTTTCATGTGCTTTGAGGAGGGACATCTTATTAGAGATTTTCAGAATGAGGTTCTCTTTGGAATGCAAAAACGATTGATCATTATCACATTTCTTTTCTTTTTATCGAAACAATGCCTTTCATCCAATCTGTTAGATACGATAAAAGAATTCTTCAAGCCTATGGTTTTCTTTAAGTTTCAACCCAAACTCAGTAAGGATGTTAATGAAGCTCTTAATTGGAATTCAAACAAGGAATGTGTTCGTTCTATCTCTAATTAAACTGAGTTCTTTCCTTTTTTAAGTTTAGTTTAACTACGGTTTCTATATCATGGTTAAGCATTCGGAAAAGATCAATGGACCTTACAAAATTAGAAAATTTTTTTTATATTAGAGTTCAAGTTTGAGGATTTCTTTTTATTACTGGAATTGGGATCCACTAGACTTCATTATTTCCAAATTTGGGAAGTTCATTGGTATGATAAACACCATCTCAAGGTTAGAATATTGAAAGCTGAAGTTCTCATCAAAGTACAGGGCTTTTATGTCACATTAAAATCCCGCAAGCTTATTCCAATTAATATATTAATTTTGTACTCTTTCCTCTAACGGGCTCTCCTATGTTGAAAATGATAATTTTTATACTCTAATTAAGAAAGTACCACTTGCTTATACATTGAGCATCTCACTACTTCTATTAAGTGCTCGGCTGGGGATTTACCTCAGGTTGAATATGATAATAACTCTGGCAACTCCATTAATAATAAGGAATTTAATGATGCAGTAATGGGTTTCTTTGAGGCAGCATATCTTTCTCTAACGGTAATAGTATTAGATTCTGCAGTCCACAAATGCTTCCAATTCTTCATCATCTGCCAAATCATTGGATAGATCAGCTATGGAAAATACTATTACCGTTGCATTGTCTAAGATGTTGTCACCTCTCTCAACAATTTCTCAATCTAATAAAGAGTTCAAATCAAACCTCTGATTCCAATCATGACCATCCAATTCAGGGAATAAATGCTGGAGTCAAGCAAAATTACCATTCAAACTGCCAACAAATTTCAACTGTTTCGATTTCTTAATTGAATTGAGATTCTACTGAGAAAACCTCTATCGGAAACTAGCGTGGAGTACTCACATTGCTAATTGATCTTCTTCCTCAACTCCAAATCTGTTTTTAGCTGTTTCTTCTATTGCACGATTCCTCATAATTTATTCAGCTTACAGTCCAGCACCTAATACACAGGTTAAAGATAAATTCAAGTACAGGAGAACTACAATCATTTCTGATGATTTTTTTTTTCAGTTAGAATGATATTATTAACGAGAACATAGTGATTGAATAAAAAAAATGGGATTTTCCCCAGAGATTCCAGAGGATGATGCTGGAAAAAATTCTTTTTAAACACAGTGAACTCCATCCACCTTTTATTGGTGAGAGGGTCCACCAAAAACTTTGTCAGACGAATAGTTGTAAAACTTCCAATCAACTTCTCAAGAAACAAAAACAAAACAAGAAAAACCAACTTCAAGAATCATTATCTTGATGCATCTAATAAAAATTGCATGGAATCCTAAGAAAGACACTGTTTTTCATCCGATTCTGTAATTTCTTATATGAAGATAATGGCTCATCATTGCACTAGCTAATGATTGTAAATTAATTTTAATATGGATCTCGTTCCTGAGTTTCAGAAAAAGATGTGATGTGTTATCCATTTTTCAAGCTGAGGCTCAAGCTCTACTTTCTCTTCTATGAAAAATAACATTTGATCTGGTAGAAGGTTGAGCTCTAGTATTAAGAGAAGAATGGAAGAATAGTAAGCATGGCATCTTCATGGAATAAAAAGGATATAAGTTGTCCCTGCGCTCTCTTACTCTATTGTGTTTAATTTAAACCAGGATTGAAAAGTTCTAAATTCCACTGGCTATTCTGTAGGTACTTTGCGTAGATGGAACTATCAACTTGTTGATGTCATCAACTTCTCGATTGATATTTTATCGATTTCTATCAATTTCATGAAAAAAACATGACTGCTTTTTGAGATTGTTACTTACTATTATTTATGCTCCTACTGGTGAAAAAGAACTTATATTTTTTACTTAGCGGCAATTTGGGATCGCTTTTGATTTTTATTTTGTTTTTTTATTTTTCTTTTATTTGTTTATGTTTTGATCTATAATAAAATGTTTGGTATGACATAAAATATTTAGCCATTTTTTAAAAAAACTTTAACTTTTTGATGTTTTGAGTGTTTTTAAAAACAAGCAAATTTATTTTTAAAAATAAAAAAAACAAACAAAATTTACACTAAACATGCATATTTTTAAAATAAAAGTAAAAGAAAAAAAAGTGTGATCCCAAATAAGAAGTTTTGAATGCTAGCTTTAAGAGGACTTCAAATTGGATTCTATCCACTACTCTCTCTCAAATGATGAGAAGCCACCTTCTTATCTTCTAATTGATTTAATGAAACATTTCAATCTCATAAATCATCAATTGAAGAAAGCAGGGTCCAATAAGAGGAAAGAAAAAATCTTTATTAAATTTGACAATTTTATTCCCCCCAGTATTGAGGATTTCTGAAGTGTAGTCCAAAAAAAAATTTGAGAGAAATATTCTATGGCATTGTCCACTTCTATTTAGTGCAAACTCCCTTTGAATAAATCACAGACTATTCATTTAGAGCATGGTTTCAAAGATACGTGCATTGGTTTGTAGAAGGGCTTCAATACTACAGGGGAAGGCGATAAAGATATGGTAAACACAAGGACTAAAAACTAGCTTAGAATCTAATATCAAAAACTTGAAGAGTATTAAAGAGGCAAAAAATGTTCTGCGAGAGAGAGAGAATGAGAGAGAGAGAAAGAGAGGGGGCAAGAAGAAGAGAGAGAGAGTGAGAGAGAGAGAAAGAGAGGGGGCAAGAAGAAGAAGAAGAAATTAACTGGCAGCAAAATTGCAAAGTTGAACGATTTATATGGAAGGAGAATAATACAAATTTTATTTCACAAAACAGCTAATTGTAAAAGAAATCTAAAATTACATTATTCATGTAAGGATTGGAAATGTTTTTCTCTTTGCTCAAAATGACGTTTTAAAAGTAATAGATTCTATAAAAATCTCTTTAGTAATCATCTCCCTAACTTTTATATCAGCAGAAATAAAATCTATACTGATTATATCTTTAGTAGATTAATTTGTCTGGAACCATCTTTCTATCAGGATAAAATTAATAATATGAATTTCTCTCCAGGAGCTTCAACAATATTTATGATGGTGAAAGGCTTCCCCTCAAAGTCTAGTTTTAATTTCTCCCATTTGTCTCATTTGCAGGAATAGAGAGAGCTTGTTGTTTCAGCAATATACAAAAAATCTCACACATATAGGTAGTTACGTAAAGAGCAGCTCATAAGAGGCATGAGATTTTATATGTGAAAACTCAAAGCTTGGCATTGGTGAAATGAATCCACAAATTGTATATTATAAAAGCTGAACTTTCTTAAAAAAAGTATTAATAAAATGTAATGGATGTAAATTATAGAAGATGGCTTGCATAGTGCAAGTAAAGGGACCTTGAAAGTTCAGTCACTATAGCTGCGATAAGAAAACATTTCGTGGTCTGCTTGCGCATTCTCCTTATAAGAGGGAAGATCAATGAATAAAAGGGCAAGCATCAACCTCAATGGAGATGCTAAGTATGAATGTTACCAGCACTGGCAGAGATAGATGTTAGCACTATCACCAACAAGAGCCAACATTACTGCGGCTACAAGTGTTGGTGGCAACACCGGACGTCAATATTAGTATGGGCGACACTAGTATCAATATTTGTGACAAGTATTGGTGGTGATGGGAAGTGTAAATATAGGCGGGCAAGGGGAATTTCAATACAGATGGCAATAGCTAGATTGGCATTATTGTCAACATTGGTGGTGATAATAAGCATCAATCTTGGTGGAGAATGTGGTTGTCGGAATTGATAAGGATGGTGAGAATCCTCATTGTTGGTGATGACAGACATCAATCTTTGAGGAGGCAGTGAGTAACAACTTTGTTCCTGATGGTGGGTGTTCACCAAGGCGGCAATAGTAGGCGTTGACGTTGATATAATTGGCAGCTGTGAACTTTTTGGGTTACAGAGAGCATCTATCTTGCTGAAAATGACGAGCATCAGTTTTGTCGACAATGGAAATTAATCTTAGTGACGACAATGGGCATCCACATTGATGGCACCAATATTGATTGTGTGTGTCGATATTGGTAGTCCCAGTGCACACATGAGCGTCAGCATTAGTGGAAGCAGTGAATGTAGGCATTGGTGGTGACGATAAACATCTGCAACGATAACAGATGTAAGAAATTATGTCAACGATGAGTATGAACCTTGTTCACATCACTCGATATCAGAGTTATTGGGGAAAGTGGGCATCAATATTTATGGAGATGGCAGGTGTTGGTCTTTCTAACAATAGCAGACATTAATGTTGATGTCAAAGGTAGACATTAGCATTGATGTTGAAGGTATACACAGCCTCATTGGTGATCACAAACGTCTATCCACTCTGTAATGTTGATCTTGATCTGCCAAGAAAAACTTTGTATTCATTTCTTTGAAATGCTTCATTGGATAAAATTCCTGCCTCCACAAATCTGTGGTAGTTTGAACAAAAATCAAAACACTACATGAGGACCATGTTGATCCTCCTTGATCAAAACTCCTTCTTAGATATTTTAGTACTTTAATGATATTAGATAAATAATCTTGAGCTCGTTACATTCACCTCATCGAAATCATTTCAACTATAAGTATTACAATCAGTCTTGTAAAATTTCCAACCATACTTGTGAATACTTAATTCAAGTCTACTTAGACCTAGATCAAAGAGTTCTCGATAACCTTGGATTCATCACGCTAAGATTCATGCTTGATCATATGGATTTTCTAGTGGCATATTAGTGCTGAACTTCTTAAATGATTTTTTACTCGTTAGTTTTATTATAAATGGGACTCTGAAACTTCTCACCAAACTCCTCTCAAGGACAAGAGCCTTGCATGCCTCACCAGGTGGATGATAACCTAAAGTTCATTTATTGAGGAGATAGACATAATGGATTTTAACAGTGAAGCTAACAAAATTATACAGTAAACTTTGCAAAAAAGAAAAAAAAAGGGTACCTTCATAGTGGACATTTGAGAGGTAATTTGACTGTTATTATTGGAGTTTCATATTTTAGATACTAAAATATTTTGTATAGTAAATATATCAAGTGTTTAGCAATTCTTTAATCATTATCAACAAGAAGTTGGAAAACAAACTAAATATCATAAGAGCCTTCGTCAAGTTGATCCTCTCTCCCCCTTATCATTATTAGTGTTCATATTGTGATCCATATAATGATGGATGTACTACTTTCAAAGGTTAGATCGAGAGTTTTGAGCACTACACGAACTCCAAAAATCCCATAAAATTTCAATTTGTTGATGAAACTTGTAACTTCATGTGGGTTTTCATCTGAATCATGAACCTTTAGCATATCCAATATTTTATGAACTGCTATCTGATCTCAAAAGTTAACTTTCTCAAAACCTCCTTCGTCTAAGTTGGAAAATTAGCCGGTAAGTTCAAAGTCTCAGCAAATTTGTTATAATATATTTTTTTCAGATATCTCAGTATGCCATTTAGTTCTCAAAGTGCCCTTAGGATGCTTGACATAGATAAAATTCATTATAAGCTGGATTATCGGAAAAAAAGTATATTTCTAGAGATGAAACGCTAATAGAAATAAATTCTATTCTTATTTCCATCTCATTTTATTACTTCTGTTATTTCTAGAATCCTTGGTGGATTATATCAAAATTGGTTAAAGAAGGATGCAGTTTTTCTAGCATATTACTAATATGAGTAGGTGCTTTCACCTAGTTATTTTGTAAATTCATTTGTTGACCCAAGTACCTCAATGGCTTTGCAATTTCGCACCTCTGATTAGATAACATCTCCAATTTTAAAAAAAGGGCAATCGCTTTAGGGAGACAATACATCTCTAGCAAGTAAAAAGATTCACTAATCAATAATTATATCAACAAATGTTTCACAATGAAAAATTTACAACTAATGTTTTCTTTTTTATTCATCAAAAGGGTAAAGGAGTTATTCATGTCAGCCTTTGTTAAAATTTCTTTGAAGTGGAATACTAAAAATTCTGCTAAATTTTGTAAATACTAATGGCTGTTAAACTCCCTTTGTCTATCATGTTCTCAGATTTTTTTTCTTTTTTTCAGCACTCAATTTACTTCACAAAGAGTTAACGGCGCAATAATATTTCTCTTCATCTTATGAAGAAAGTGAATATGCATGCTAACATAGTCACAACGCTTCGAGAGATTGTGAATATAAATCCTAATACAAATTGGTGAAATTTTATGGGCAGCATCCATGGTTCAGGCAACCCAACCAAGCCATCTGACACCTGAGCTCAGGAATTAAAGCCAAATTTTCCATAAATATGAGGTTCAGTTTAAATCATAAGTTACAAAAAGTTACGGCCATAAGAAAAACTAATGACAATAATTGGACCTAGTTAGTTATCATAGAATGCCATATACGGTAACAAAATAAGTATGAATACGTCTGAACATCCCAAACTATACCTTTGTAATGCTAGTTGCATGAACTTGAAAAGAAATGCGCAAAATGTAGTTTGCAAGTAACAAAAATGAACAGTGCCAAAAAACATGGATTTGCACTTACAGCATGAGCTTTAAACTTGCTTTAACTTGTTTATCATATCCTAATAACTGAACTTGCTCTGGCTAATGCATCAAAATGGGTATGGCACACAATTCTTATGTATTCACATATCTCACACCTAAACTTCATATTTACACAAATAGCACTCAAATTATTAATATCACATAAAAAATAACATCATTGCCACCTTTTAAAACTGAAGTACACAATTTTATGCACAGCTTTAAAGCACCAAAGTGCTATGTATGTAAATATAAAAGTTTAAATATAAGATATGTAAATACATAAGAATTGTGTGCTATGTAAGTAAATTTACCCATTTAATAATATGAATCGATGACAACAAAGACACTCCGCATGAATGGAATGCCTTTATAAATAAACATGAATAATTGAAAAAAAATCAAGTCAAGAGATGAGTCGATCTTCAATTAATCCATCTGCTTTCCAGCTCCACAGCAAATTTATTGAGCTATTGATATTTAACAAAGTACATTACCACCAAACAAAGTTGCTATTTCTAAAATATCATTGAATGCCCAAACCAAAAGTATAATTGGCAAGCTGGCTGATCAAGTTCCACAATTAAGATTCATAAAGATGTAGAAAAAAAATCATTCCTTTCTGTTATAGGAGGCATGATTGACTTCAATCATTCTTTCTTATCTGACCCTAATCTCATTCACAAACCAAACATCTAACTAACAGATTATTCAGTATTCGCCATTTAATTTGGTTAATTAAAATCAAGACAAAATACAATGATGGACAGGTATTTAAATCACATACCGCAGAAGCCGCAATTGTTGTACCATCTGTAGACTCTTTGCTAGGGAACAAAACTCGTGTAAAAACAGCACCTGTACAAGCATAGTGAATGTAAATTTGCATAGAATATTAAATTAAAAACTTAATATCGGAGTGAAGGTACCTCATGAGACTACAGGAATTAAGTGATCAAATATAAGCAATAAGATTTTCCTTACTTAAATGACCAAAACAATTTTCAGACGCATATGCTTAAAAACAGTTCCAATTAAAGCCTGCCTCTAGTGCTTTTAGGCATGCTGCATGGTTGAAATAGAAAATATTTACCAGAAATAATCATGAAGTTAAATAACAATTATTTTTTTAAAAGATGTAAATGAAGACCCTCATCATTGTTGTGAAATGATTGGACACTAATATTTAAGTAAACCAAATGACAGCACCAACTTCTACATGACAAGAAGAGAATCACAAGAAATATAAATATTTTTTTATATCATCGAACAAGAAACTAGGATCCTTAAACACAGTAAAAGACAACAAGTCATGAGGCCTTTCAAAAAGATTCAAATTTTCTTCCCTATGAATAAGCATACTTTCTATCATTTAAAAAAAAGGAAAATTCTTTATGGATTGTAAGGTGACTCCGGAAAAAATTTTAAATGAGCAAAAAAAATTATAGATAATAGATCCATATCATAGAAGCAAAAAAATAAACTAATTGCTCGGTGACAACACTGCCAAGAGTCTATTCCAATGGTAACGGCCCTTACATCCAAATGGAAGAACTAGGGGTGGTTCCAAATCCTTGAATAAATAAAATAAAAAAATTGCACAAGAATAAGATGGTGGAACTTAAAAGTGAAATGTTAAACATTTTTTAAGAAGGTAGTTGAGAAAGATAAATTTGGAATTCTATAGTTGAAAACCAAACTTGATGTAGAATAAAATAACTAGTTCCATCAAGAATGCATAGGAAGATCTAACAAAGTTCAAAACTGATCACACCTTCATACCTAAATATGGAAATCTTATGGTAGAGTTAGACGATACACAGGTTTTTAATGACAAAGAAATATGGTTTTCAAATTATAATCATATAGAAGCTTGAAACCTTCCTAAAAGGTTAGTTAGCAAAACAAGAACTACACAACTTCTTGATTTATCAATTAGGGCAGGAAGACATAAAAGAATAGATACTTAGGTCAAGTTTAGCATATTTGACACAATATGATAGAGCCTTATTTAAAGATGATGATATCAAAAAAATTAAAAAAAAAATTAAAAAACATATATTTTGAGAAAATAGTGAATGAAATTTTTAAAAAAGAAATCTGTTTAGAAAAATATCATGTACATAATTCTGACGTATACCAAAAATTAATATTGGTAATAATTAAGTTGAGTTTAGCACCTAAGAAAATGCATAAAGTTAAAACTTTATCATAATGAAATGCTTATCTAGATTAAGAGAGTTATTAACAGGTCTTGCAGTTAAATTTGCAAAATGTTTTAAGGAAATATTAAAGACTAAAAAGATGTAAATTCTTGAAGACATATCATTTCAATACTGACAATATAAGAAAAAAAATAAGATCTATAAGTATGTGGAAATTATGATGTTCAACAACCTACATATGTCCGACACAATTTAGACCAATCCACTGATCATGTGAGCCAATCTTCGGATGAAGAATGACAGGTCTATTCTAGGAGAAAGAAGAAGATTGGAGGCCAACTTTAGCTTCAAAATTTATTGGATGATACTTTGGTCACTACTGGCAATGGCACTCATCTTACCAATTTATTAGCTGGCTCCTTTCCTAGAACTAGATCTAGAGGCAAAAGAAAATTGGGTCGCTCTCTAGCTACCTGATACTACGTTTTTTGGCATTTTTTTGTTTGTCGCTCTCTAGCTACCTGATACTACGTTTTTTTTTCTTTAGTTGTTTTTTTTTTCTTTAGGTCTCATGTAATTTTCTGTATTTTCTCTTTTTTTGGAATCTTTTGTATGTGATGGTTATCGTAGGGGAAGGGTGTCATGCTTGGATCATTCCACACAATCTACATGTATCTTTATTTCCCTTTTAATATATTAAAAAAAATATATGTCTGTGTGTGTGTATATGTAGGTATGTATGTGTTGTATATATGTACGTACATGTGTGTGTGTAATTTCTGTGTAAAAATATAAGGAAAAGAAAAATAATTTACATCTTTTTTTTTATATCTTAATAAAGTGCATTGATCACTCGAGGCGCATCGAAAAAAGCATGTCGGTCAAGAGCATGTAAAAGATGCAGAAAAGTGTATGCACGGGTACTGTGCACAGTGTGTGTGTGTGGTGAAGCATTAAGTAGCATTAGAAGCAATCGTTGGGCAACAAGGAATTTATAATAATAATTGAATTGCATAAAAAAAATTGTATTAAGCATGTACCTTTTTGTGTTGCTTCTGGAGATGAAAGGAATAGGTATTCAAGGTAACATAGGTTGTTCTATAAGATATGCAAATGTATAAAGGAGTAAAAAGTGGATATACAAGAATCTTGTTTGAAGAAAAATATATCAACAATAAAAGAAATGATGATTTAAAAAATTAATACGGTAGAGTTTTAAAGGAAAAAACTTTTAAGAAGTGTGCAAAATAGAGTTTTAGCATCATTAAAAATTTATCAAAAAAGGTGAATTAGGCCAACTCTTAGGAAATCACATAAAGTGAAGCCTTCAATCCATATGACATGTCCATGGAGATTTCAACAATTATATAATATTTTAATTTGAAGAATAAATATTTACATGGATCCATAATGAAAACGAAAAAATGTCAAAAGATGTAGAACTATTTGTTAGCACTATCATTTAATGTGGAAAGGATCACAAACATTGAGAGTGATGGAATGACCTACAAATTTATTATTTATTTGTCAGTTTAATTGATAACTTAAGAGGAATGCAATGCTAACCGAGAGAAGAGAGGAGAGAAGAATTTGTTCAAATTCCTAAAAGAAAGAGTGAACAAATTCTAAAAGAAGAGTTGATTCCTAAGCCAGCATAAGGGAACAAGCCTTTTGCAAGTAAGAGTTTTGTATTCAACTTCAATTCCCTTTCTTCATGTATAAGGATCATATATATATATATAATATATAGCTGAAAGAATGAATAAATTTCATCACAAGCTCAAAATTGCCTCATGCTTTCCAAACAAAAACTAGATGAAAGAAAAATATAAAAAAATTTAAATAAAACGCAAATGGCATGCGCATAAATAGCTGGGAAAGTTTTTCTAGTTAAACGGGTCAAAGAGACAAATTTAAATTAAGCCAAATATCATTACTAATGGATATTCCTATAATTTTATCATCAGGTTACATTATACCTATATTCCTAAGGATTCTTTCACCCTTGCGAATTAGCAATAAACTTCAGTCAAGGGTTTGAGGATCATTTGAATATAGTAAATGTCCAATGTCTAAGCTAAACTAGCTTATATAAAACCTGCCACGAATTTTCATGTTGATAATAATGTTGATATCAAGATTGTACGGTGATAAACCAATCATAAGATGAAGAAACAATAAGACAGCATTGCATGAAAAAAAATTAATTAATTAATTAATTAATTAAACAAAAGATAGCATTGTATGACTTTCAATTTGATTAAATAATTCATGCGCAAAATAGGAAGACAAACTCTCTTACAAGTTGCCATTTCAATTCAAACCAATAGCCTATCATATAATAGCACGTAAGCTTTAGCTGAAAATATAGAGCAAAACCTTTCAACCGAAATATGGAAAACCTTTTTTTAACCTAAATGTGGAAAACTTAATTTCATGAAAACGAGGCACCGGAAACTTATTAAACTAACCTTCAAATTAATGAAATAATCTAATAATGAATAAAGTCCTTGTGTGCCTTGAAAAATAAGGACATGATAATAACCCTCATCATAATAAGATATGATCATGAGTAAAATGACACGAAACCAAGATAAGCAATTTGATAACAAAAAGCAATAAAATATATGCCATGAATTCAATAAATCTCCCTAAAGTAAATAATATTGAAACCAATAAGTAAAATCCTAACATATGCTTTAAATTCATCCAATTATCAATTGCAGTTAGGAGAGTGAAATCAGTCAGCAAGGTTGAATCGGTGGACAAATTTATTGAACAACTAAACCAAATTAAAAAAAATACAATACTGAACCGACCAAATAAGATATAGAGCTAAGCAAAACTAAACCAACATATAATTCAGACTTGGTTTAAACAATTTAAAATCCTGAAAATGTGTGCATTTAGTCAATTCAGATTGATTGGTTGATAAATTCAGTTTATCCACAATATAATTTAGTTTTTGGTTTAACCTTTTTCTTCAAGTTAACCCAATATGAAATCTAGATAAACCTTAGTCTTGAAACAAAAAACGAACCAAATTAAACAAATATGCTCGGTTTAGTTTGATTTTTTTCATTTAAACAAATTAATGTGACCCCTAATTATATGGGTGTAGTAAGTCATGTAATTATGTTCAGGCTATGTCAAATGTGGAGTTTCATGAATCATAGTTAAATTATAATGAAATTTTTGGCAAAAAGTAGTAAAATTAAAAGGTAACACAGCAAAAATAGTTGTGGCTAGTTTGGGTAAAATTCTGGATATCATAAATTTACCATAACAAGTTAAAAAAGTAATTTCAGGTTTCAAGATGAAGGCTATAGCTTTTCGAGTATTACAGATTTAACGATAAAAATGGCATATTTGTCCCATCTTAAAAAAATAAAGCTAATTAGCATAGGAAACACGTTCTAGCACAAATTATTGTGGTAGATAAAAGACATGGAATCGTACTTAAAAGCATATAAGAGCACAATAAATTGGACTACAAAATTTTAAGCTTATGCATATGTGCAACACAACATCAACCAAAATTCTAAGTGAACTTCATAGACCTTGAGCTGTTGAATGTAAACAAGATAAAATATATCATCAATGTTCGCTGTGGGTTGGTGAAAATTCTTTTCATATGAAACTTGCTCTTGTTACAAAGGCTCGCAACTTCCATAAATCAAAAAACTACCTGCTGATGCTTTCCACTTGAGTTTAGAGGAGTAAGAGGTCATTAAAGCGGCAAAAAATTTTTGGAAGCTCCTTTTTTTCCAATTTATAACACTAACCCTAGATCTATTTCATAGATTCAAATTTTATATCCCACACCCAAAATCAACAAAATCTAGCCTTTTTACACACAACAAAACCATCCCTACACCCGTCACCCAAGCATCATACTTTTGTCCAACCCTAAAGCCTACACCTTACCCTAACTGAAATTCTAAATTGACGAAGACATATAATGCTGTCAAGGAGAAACACAAAAAGGGTGTCTAACAGCTCACTATGGAATACATGCAAATAAAAATTCTCCATGTGCAATTAAGGCTTGCTGAATTTGAAAGGAGACAATTTGAAGAAGTTGCACATAGCCATAATGGTGACCCATCGGTTCCAAAAAAGAGGAAGTAACTCACTGCACCAACAAATCTCTAGTGATATAGAAACAATGTATCCACAGTTTGACATTGAATATCAGAGAAGAGATGATGACTTTAGAGTAAGATCGACTTGTCAGAATTTGGCGGTCATATGGATACAAACAAGCTCATTGAATATTGCAAATTGTGGAATGACTTTTTAAGTACAAAGATATTCCACAAGCAAGGAGAGTCAAATTGGCAATTATTAAACTCCAGAAGAGCACTTACCTGTTGTGAAAAAATCTAAAGCATCTGTTACCGAGAGAAGGAAAAATTAAAACTACTATGTTGCCTACAATGAAGAGGAAGATGTTGCAGAAACAACTTTCCCCACATTATCAAGATTTTATATTTCCAAAACTCTACAATCTGCACCAAAGAGATTTATTTTTAAGAGAATATAAAACTGAATTTGAATAGATCATTCTGAAATGAGAGTTGGCGGAGCCTAAAAAGCACACAGTGGTGAGATAATTTGAAGGGTTGAAGCCAACTATTAGCAATGTGGAACAGCTACAACTATATTGATCAACATATAGGCCCTAGCTTTGAAGGTGGAGAAACAACATCATCACATGAGGGCAGTCAATCCCTATAGAAAAGGCTCAACACCTAGAGTCAAAGTAGTAAAAAGTACACATGCTAGGGCACCCAAACCGACCAACGTGATCATAAATCAACTCGGGGTGGGGAGAAAGCGGGTGAAACCAAACATCCCAAAACCTTTCAAATCAAATAGTGCTTCAAATGTAATGTCATGAGCGTAGGCACATGACATTTAATTGCCCAAACAAAAAGATGATCTCTTTCACCAAGCAGAGAGTAGTAAAAACAATAGATAATATACTGATATCATAGGAGAGTAAGAATGTGAAAGAGTGCTAGATTCTCATGGATAAGATAGACAACCTCTACCCTTCCACTTCATTCGCTTCGCTTCTTGCGCCCCTCCATTACTACGGCCGCCCAAAACTCATTTTTGTTGATGTACGCCTGTTATTCCAACTCACCTACACTGATGTCACCATCCAAACAGCAAAAAATGTCGATGTTGTCCGGCAGCCCCCAAACCCCCCAACCACCAATCCGCTCTCCCATATGTGGTACCGCCCCAGAAACTGACCCCGGTGTTGTCCTTCCTCATTCCAGTGCCCCGGGGTATCCTATTTTTGTTGATTTGTGTATGTTCCAGCCATTCCCTGCTTATAGCCGCATAGGACGGCCAACACCTTCCCTGTCATAGCTCCAACTTTCCAAGCCCCTAACAACTACCATCACCACCTTAAATTCACCATACTCGTGTATTGTGTATCATGTCTACTATTAGTGTGCCAGTTAAAACAACCTATTAGCTCTCTTTCAGTAATAATATTAATTTTTTTTTGTTGGTTAACTCTGGTATCATTTGATATCAAAGCTAGCCTAACTCCAATCTTATCATTCGATTCCTAATATCTACCGCTCCCTAATTATATCTCCACAAAAAAAAAAATTTCTTTCCCACCCTTTATCGCCCCCACACCTTCCACCTACCCACTCCCAAACCCTAATCACGCCACCGAAAAGATAATTGTTAAACACCTGAACGGGAGCAAATGCCACAATAACATTTATGAGAAATCTGCAAAGGGATGTCTGGAAACCTTATATGGAAATTCTGCGATGGAAAAACCTCCAACGGTAATAGAGGTTTGCGGCCTTCGAGAAGAGGCAATTCGGAAGAGTCACCCATAGCTACAACGGTGATTTGCTAGATGGAAAGAACGTAGAAAATCTCTTCCATCATATGGATTTCAGAGATGAACATCTACCATAAAGATTTGAACTAAAATTTTTGAGAAGCCATAATTTTGAAGTAATGGTGCATTTTCCACAATTCAGCGACCACTTGAATCGAGACGAGTTCATCGAATGGCTGTAAATCGTGCAACTTTTCTTTAAGCACCACAAAGTTTATTGAACAGAATGATGAAACTAATTGCCAAGAAGCTAAGGAAGAGTGCATTATTTTGGTGGAAAAATTTGAAGTGCATACACTGGCGTGAGGAAAAAGATAAAATTACTACCTGATCCAAGATTAAAAGGAAGATGCAACGTCAGTACGCACCAATTCATTATAGATAGGATGTGCAATCTCTAACTTTAAAGTGAAGAGAAAACATTATCAGATGATCACCCAGCACATCTTAAAAGCAAGGTTCAACCCCAAAATCTTACAGTCAGAGTACACCCAAGGAAACATTTAAATTGATCCCTCCTAAGGAGAAATTGATTCAGAGTAGAGAACAGTTGGAGCGAATCAATATTCCTAAATATGTCCCAACAAGAAAGTGTTTCAAGTGCCAAGTGATTTCACTGTGTAGAGTATTGTTGATGAAATGGACAATGACAGTAGACATTGAAGAATATGAGGAAACAAATGAAGAGTATCGGTTTTCAACTACTACGAGAGAAATGCACTTAGTTCAAGCTGAGCCAATGAGAGGTACTAACTGAATTAACATTGCTTGTCCAAGATGGCCTTGAGTAGAGGAACTGACAACAGATAAAAGAAATTCAAACTTTTCAAGTATCTACTCCTTTTTAAGTTGACACTGCTGCAGAAAATCCAGCATGTTAGAGATGATGCTCTTTTTTGTCACTTCTGGAAAATTATATGAAGTCAATCATATTTAGATTCAGTTCAGCAGTGTACCCATCAACACTAGCCAAACATGAGTGATGAACCACGGCTTTGAAAATATTTTAGGAGCTTGGTAGGGAAGAAAATTCTTTAATGAGATCCTGCTCTTAACAAAGAAGAAATATCGCCAGAGCAGTTTCTAGTGAGAGTGGCCAACCTACCACACCTTTCGTCCCAGAGCTGATTTATTCTCACATACGTGTTTATCAGATATGTTTAGCAGAACAAGAGAAGTAGGACGAGTAGTTTACATATGTGGTGGTTAGAGAGTTGATTCATCAGATTACTCATTCATCTACAGTGTCTGTTTAGATTGTGTCAAAAGAGGATGAATATTTATTCTATCATAAAGTATTTTGAACTAAAAATGCCTATAGAACTGAGTTGCTAGGAGATTACGCCACTTACGTTGTCTTCAACTAGATTGATCGAACGCCATACCACGAGGAGAAAGAAGCTAGAAGCTACGACATATGAGATCAAAGCTCCCCAACCCTAAGAGGCGTCTGGCGAGATGTACTACCGTGATCATCCTGTGATGTAGGATAACCCGCAACAAGGGCTGCTCCCATTTTCATATTTGGACCTCTAGGTTTTTTTTATGTCGTGGAGCCAGCTGGTCCTCGTTGGCGACTCCTAATTATCCTAGTATTACATACTTGTAATCATAATATTATAGGGTAAGCTTTCAGCATAAGTTTATTTAGGATAGTTGCCAACATCCATTTCTCCCTTCAAGGGTTGCATCCAAGAAGTTGGGTGGTGCTTCAGTTGTATATTACTCCTGATATGGTAATTATCCTTCCCCTAACCTTCCGCATCATTCTCACATCGATCCCCTTCCCTCTTGAAGCTGCCAGGATAGCAATTTTTGGTGTTGTTCCCTGCAGTTCCAACAATTTCAGCCACCTCACTCCCTTGCCCGGCTTGCTTCCACCAAACACAACCGGCCCAACCCTTCTCCAACCTTCTTGTCTTGCTTCCCACCTACTCCCTTCGTTGCCGCCGCCTAGAACTGTCATCCAACCTTCTGTTCTACAGTTCCAGTCTTCCTTCCGACCGGAAACCACCTGGAGTGCATCAAATCCGGCAGCCCACTTGCTGCCCCTTGCCGCAATACCCTTGCCCCTCGTCGTCCCAGCCCTCCGCTTTGTTGCCCCTTTGTTGTCCCAGCCCTCTACTTAGCTATCTCTGCCATTTCGGGCCTTTCGCATCGCAGCCAGCACAATTCCAGCCCCCTTTTTTCTTGTCCCAGCAATCCGCAACCCATTTCAGCCTCCTACAATCACTCCCCAACCACCTATTTGATCCCCGCCACCCCCATATTGAGCTCTAGCGTGTGTTTATGTCATGTTTATTCTAAATTTTTTTTTCGAGAGTGTTTGGTTGCAACCATCTATTTGTTTTTAGTAACATTGTTTATTTTTCCTATTGTGATTTGGGCTAAATCGGAGTCTAAAGGCCTTCGTTTAAGTAGAACTAAAACTGAATACATGGAATGTAATTTTAGTAGTAATAGCTCTAGTGACAGAAGTGTGACTTTGGGTGATCAAATTATTAAAAGGTGTGAACGATTTAGATATCTTGGGTCCGTTGTCCAAAGCGATGGTGATATAGATGGGGATGTTAATAGTAGAATTCAAGTTGGTTGGTTGAAGTGGAGGAATGCTTAGGGCCTTTTGTGTGATAGAAAAGTACCGCTAAGACTGAAAGGAAAATTTTATAAGACGGTGGTGAGACCTGCAATGCTCTATGGCGCTGAATGTTGGCCTTTAAAAGAGAAACATAATAATAAGTTAAGTGTTGCCGAGATAAGAATGATTAGGTGGATGAGTGGCTTTACACTTAGAGACAAAATGCGGAATGAATATATTCGTGATAGGGTTGGTGTAGCGCCTGTGACAGACAAAATTAGAGAAAGTCGCCTTAGATGGTTTGGTCATATTAAACGCCGACCATTAGATGATCCGATTAGGAGAGTAGATGTTTTAAATTCGACTTGTGTTAAGAAAGGCAGAGGTAGACCTAGGAAGACTTGGGCTTATTGTTTTAAAAATGATCTTAATTTACTAGAACTAAATGAAAATATGACACTAAATAGGACGCAATGGAGAAAAAGGATTCATGTAGCCGACCCCACGTAGTGGGATTAAGGCTTTGTTGTTGTTGTTGTTGTTGTGTGATTTGGGCTAAATCTGGTATTCATTTAATAAAAAAAAATAACGTCATTTCCGCTATTTTCAACTGGGTCAACCAAATTCCTTAGTATGATGAAACAGAAGCTTTGGCGAATGAGGTCGAGGCATCCCCAACCACGGGAAACTGACGTGGGCATCCCCTCCCGCACCAAAGTTGGGGGTCCAAAAGCAGAGACGGGGTTGCATCCCATGTGGAGAATTTTACTATGACCGTCAACAACACCCATTTTGGTGCATAGACCGAACCAGCCCAGGCTTTGTTTGATACGTTGGAATCGACGGTCCTTTTGAGTCAGTCCTAGTTATCCTATTTTTATATATTTGTTTGCTGATGTTTTATGTTTAATTTTTATCATGTGTTTGTTCGGGACAGCCACTGACATCTTTTTTTTTCTCTTTGAGGATAGTATCCAAAGGTTCGAGTGATGATCTGGCAATATCTCGCTCCCGATGTGGTGATTATCTTCCCTGTCCCCCTCCGCCACATCGCTCCTAGGAGCCCCTTCCCTGCTCCTGACTGCCCCACATAGAATGTCTTGTTGATTTCCTTCAGCCAACAACCCTCCAGCTATCATTTCCCCCCTTCCCACCTTGTTGCCCCAGCACAACCGCCCTCTACCCTTCCACTTCCTTCCCGCTTTGCTTCCCGACACCCCTCCATTGCTTTTGTTGCCCAAAACCCCTTCTTTCTTATATCCACATGTTGTTCTAGCTCACATACACTCGCCAGCCACCAATCCATACTCCCATACTTGTTACTAGTATCAACAAAAAAAAATAGAGACCCCCCACACACACACACACACACAATTCCAGTGCTTTGGTGCAGCCTATTTTTGTTGATTCTTGTCTGTTCCCATCATTCTTTATTCGCAGCCGCACAGGATACCAGGTTGAAGTTGTTTTAATGTTGTTTCCCCACCTTCCACCATCTTCCCTATCTTACTGCCACCTTTCCAAGCCAGTAACGACCACCATTACCACCTTAGATTCACCCTAGTCTTGTATTGTGTGTCATGTCTGCTATTATTTCCCTTTTCAATGTGTTGGTTGTAAATGTGTATTGGCTTTCTTTTAGTAATAATAATTGAATTTCTCATTCTTGGCTAACTCTGATATCAAGACATTCATAGAAAGTCCAAGAACATAGTGCCCCACACTACTTTTTTGCTGATCTTGAGAAAGGCACCAGTTTAGCACTGGTGGCCCTAAAGAGCAATGAGGTCAAGGAGCCAATACCAGAGAATAAAGCCCTTACTAAAAGAGCTTCAGAATGTCCTGACTATCTACTATTATTTGAGCTATCACCACTAAGAGATATCCAACATGTCATTGATTTCATCCTAAGATTTGTTCTCTCAAACCAACCTACAAATTTAATATGTCAGGTTCATTTGGGGAGCTCAGTTTTAGAATCGATAAACCATTAAGGGTTGTTAAGAAGATCAATACAAATGCATATAAAACTGATCTACATGGTGTCAATATTTCAACTACATTCAATGTTGACAATTTATCGATGTACCATATGAATCCAAATGCTTCTGAGGACAATGATGAAGGTTCTCTTACCTGGAGAGAATGACACGAGTGAAAACCACTCAGGCCAATGTTAGCATGTTTGGATGGTCCAAAACAATACCGGTTTAGGTCTTTCCACCCCAAGAAAAGCCATCAGCCCTTGGGAGATCTACTTGACGAGTTTAGAAGTTGATTAGGGCATTTCTATTTGCTTAAAATAAATAGTTTCTATTGAAAGAGCTATAGGACACTTTTGCTTTGAATTTTTTATGTTATTACTCTCAAATTTTCTGCCCATTCTAAAGCTCTACATCATTCTATTCAAGTGGTGTGCCTATTGCTTGGTTGGAAATATGTGGGGTAACATCCTCACTCTAACATCACCATCAGTCACTCTTTTCCAGCGATTTTATGTAAGGACAGTTGTTGCAACACCTAATTCACCAAAGCCATCATCAACAACAATAAGTTTTTTTCCAACTAAGTGAGGTCAGAAAAATGAATCATTTTTCTCCATTGTGTCTTATTGAATGTCATATTTTCATTTATTTCTTATAAATTAATATAATTTTTTTATACAACATGCCAAAGTTTTTTTAGATCAATGTGTTGTTAAAATAAGTAGAATGTAAAGCATCTACTCTCCTAACCAGATCATTTGATGGTCGACGATTAATGCGACCAAAGAATTTAAGACGACTCTCTCTAACTTGCTTGCCAATGGAGCTGCACCATTTGTTTCACATTGTCTCTAAATGTCAAGCCACTCATCCACCTAAGTATTCTCATCTCAGCAACACTTAGTTTTTTATAATTCTCTTTTAAAGGTCGGCATTCTACGCCATAAAACATTGCAAGTCTCCCCACCATCTTATAAAAGTCTAAGCGAAACTTTTCTATCACACAATAAGCCTGATGCATTCCTCTGCTTCAACCATCCAACTTAAATCCTACTAATAACATCCCCAGCTATATCGCCATTGAACATTAGACCTGAGATATCTAAAATGTTCATACCTTATAATGATTTGTTCACCCATTGTTACAACTTTTTCACTAGATCTACTGCTACTAAAATTACATTCCAAGTTTTAAATTTTATATCTACGCAAATGAAGGCATTTAGACTCTAATGTAGACCTACATAATTCAAATTTATCCTAAACTCTTTCTCTATTATTATCCACAAGAATAATATTATTAGCAAAAAGCAAGCACCAAGTTACATTCTCCTGTAAATGTTCAGTAAGAGCATCCAAAATTAAAGCAAAAAGATAAGAGCTTAAGGTCGATACCAAATGTAATCTCTACTAAAATAGAAAAAAACTTGGTCAAACCTTCTTCTCTTCGAATATAAGTAACAACTCTAGCATGCATATCTTTAAAGACTTGAAAATAAGTCATATCAACACTTTTCTTTTATAGAACTCTCTAAAGAACTTCTTTCGGACCTTTATGATAAGCTTTTTCTAAATCAATAAAAATTATATGTAGATTCTCCTTACTCTCCATGTACTTCTCTATCAAACCTCCCAATAAATGTATAGCTTCCATAGTAGACTTGCCCAACGTAAATCCAAACCGATTATAAGAAAACTTTGTATCATGTCTTAACATGTGTTCAATTACTCCCTCTCATAATTATAATGTATGACACAATAAGTTGATTACTTTATAATTTCCACACTCTTATGCATCCTCTTTATTCTTAACAATGGGAACCAAAATACTCTTCCTCTACTCCTTAGCAATTTTTTAGTTTTTAATATAATATTAAAAAGTTTAGTAAGCGAAGAAATTCATAAATCTCCTGAATATTTCCACACTCTATCGGGATATCATCAGGTCCTACTGATTTTTCGCCAATGATTTTCTTTAAACCCTCCTCAATTTCATTTTTACGAATGCAACGGTAAAATAAAAAAGCTTTATTATTATTAACGATATAAATATCACTAAGGTCGACCGTATTTTCAAAAACTTTTTTGAAAAGATTATCTAAATATCTCACCACCTATATTGATTATCTTCCTTTACAAAAAGCATTTTTTTTATTTTCATGTTTAATACATTTTACTTGAATTAAATCTTTAATTTTATTTTCTCTTTGTTTGTCTAATTTATACATATATTTTTCATCATCTTTAGTATCTAATCTATTATAAAGATCACTAAATGCATAACTCTTAACATAATGCGGGTCATCTTATATTTTTCCCAGTTTTATAAGCTATTACATTTGAAACAATTTTTATAACAAAACTTCTTATATTTTATCTTACACATTATTATTCCAGCACCAACTATTTTTATTTATAAAAACTTTTCATTTTGATTCTACAAGTATAACTTTGTCACTTGTTTAATAGTGTTTGTTACTTTATCCCATATAGAATTAACTTCTTCATGAAAATGACATATTAAAAATTTTGAAATTTACTCATAAAAAAAAATTATTTGTGTTTTTTAGATAACCCTTTCTAATTCTATGATAATGTTTCATTATATCTTTTATATTACAACTCCTGATCTTATAGTTCAGAATTAATAATCGATGTTGAGTTGTTAAAGTTTGAATTAGAATGACCTTACAATTTTTAAATTCTCAATGATATATTTTCTCATAAAAAAATAATCAATTTTTGTTTTATTACATTCATTCTAACAAGTAATAATATGCTCATATATTTTTAAAAAAAAAATATTATCAACACCAAATTCACCACAAAAATTTATTTTGTTTTCAGTTTTCCCCTCCTAATCATCTTACAAATACCCTCAGCTCATTTGTTATTCATTAAACTCCATCTACAGAAACTAAATCAGTGTCAAATATAAACACATTGCATTTATAAACTTGCAACTAAACAACTCCTTAATCTTTACCAAATTAAACTTGTGAAGGCCATCATTGTTCCCTGTTGACACCCTCTTGAACATTTGGTGGTCGATGTGAAAATCTTACAGCTAGCATAGCCAAGTATATTATTTACATTGGGTTTAATAGTTATATTGTTTGTCACTTTTGTTTACTTCAAAAACATATACCTTACATCACTTGGGTTGTATGTTTCATTTCAATGGCTAATTATTTATCTATTTCTCACTGTGAGGGTTTGATTGATAGCGTACTGAAAGAATTTCAAAAGTATGACAAAATAAGAATAAAGAAAATGATAATAATAATGATAATAATGATGTTCCAAAATCATTCTACCATAGCAACAAAAAGTTCTTTCAGTTAAGAGAAAGGTGCCCTCAATTCATCTATGCGATTTCAATTTAACTGAAACACTTCAAAACATCATAGGACTCAAATGAATGCAAATCAGCAAACACTCCTGAACGAAATATTCTTCGTGTAAAAGCAGAAAAACGTGAGACAATAAATCTGATAGGAAAATTTTATGCCATAATATTTCTATAGGGTAAAAATGAGTCAGCACGATAAGAATTGCATATTTGTAGGATTAGGCAATTGGAAAAAATCAATGTTTTTTTATTATTATTATTTCTTTTATACAGTAGCCCCTTCATAATAATGAATTAGCAATTAACATAATTTTCCAATGAAGATTTTCTAGCATTAAGAATAAGAAACAAAGGTCAATAAAAGCCCTCAAAAAGAAGACAACAGACACACAATGAACGTAGAATACAAGAGGCTTCAGGAAACCATAGGTATACAAGGGATATAGGATAGCATGCATTTACCATGTCCCGTTTAGATTCCATAGAAGTTGAAGGCAATCTCATCCTAGCAAATAATTCCTGAATGAAAGAAGCATCATCTTTCAACAAAGAAATAACCTGTAAAAAAATCAGTCATCAAGCAAGAAATGGTGGAATCGCCAAAAGTCTCCTGATGTCATAAATTCACATAAGTTACTAACAACAGCATTATTTGCATGAATAATGGAGTTAAGACTTGCAATAGTTGCCTCATCCAAGACTCTAGGTAAAATGACATCCTGCAATTCATAGACCAACCTTAAAGAGTTAACACCATAAAAAGAAACCAATTTATAGTATCGAGATGTATGATAACAGACCTTTATATAACCAATTCTATATGTCTGATGTATCTTCGAAAGAACTAAAGAATCCTTAATAGGGATCGCCTGCAAAAGGTTAAACCCAAAAAGATGAAAAAAAGATAAAATTATTTAGGTTTTAGAAAAAAAAAATTACCTCCTTAAAAACGACATGCTCTTTGAGAAATATGCGATGGTGTTGAACTTGAGGTACCTCGGGGTCATCTATAATCACCAAAAGTACAAAAAAAATTTGCAAATAACTAACAAATAAGGGCTGTGAAAAAATGAAAAGTCAAGCAACTAGGAGATAGAAGAAATGAACATACACTCAAGACAACCAATTATATCCATAATCAATTCATCTGCAAAAATTTTCTCAAAGATTTGCTGGCTGTTAAGTAGAACTGTATAAGATCGGCTAAAGTTATATGATGCTGTTAAGGTTGTTCCGAACAAATTAACCAAAAAGATAATTTAAGAAGAAAGAGAATATTATATATATATATA
>NW_018225623.1:207798-266507 GCF_001263595.1 Phalaenopsis equestris | reverse complement strand
ATATATATATATATATATTTACTCACTGATTCCCTTAACCAATTTGGATATAATGTGAAGAGTCTCCATGTTCTCCAAGTCTTCGTTCATTTTAAATAGATCCATCAACTTTGGAAAGAAGTTTTGCTGCAAGATAGAAATATCAGAATTTGGTAATAGCACGCATCAAGCTTATCTAACCGGATGGGAATTTCAGAATAAATTCTTCAGGTATCAAACACAATTAAAAATATAAGCATCAATAGACAAAATAAAAGCAGGAACAAGTTCTGTATTCGATACAAGTTTCCCTTTAACAACAAACAATTCCATCTGATTACCTTTGTGATAGCATCCTCTATTAGGACTTCTAATGAACCAAGTTCTTGCAAGGATGGAACAGCAATATAGTTAAAGGTTTTTAAAACACAATTTCATTTGTCAGCTTCAAGCATCACACGAAATATTTAGCTTTAGTATTTCAACAATTTTAAAAGTTTCCCTCTTCAATTTAATTTATCCACTTTACTGAATTTTCTAAAATTAAAATATTTTTTATAACTTTAAATAGTACTATATATTTCAACAATAAAGTGACACGGGAGTTCCTAGCTGGGTCGAACCGTTTCTACTGGGGTTCAGCTGAGAGGAATATTAAGGCCAGCCGGCCCTAGAAAAGAAAGATGCCACCCAAATAGGAAGGGATCCCACCTCTCCTAGCTATCTACTAGTATTTATGTGTGTTTTTTTCTGATTTTAAGGTTCAAGTTTTTGCTCTGAGATTTCTGTCAAGACAACCTATGACGTCCATCTTCACTTTCTCGAGTTGTATCAGACAGTGAGAAGGTGCTCCAACTGTAACTCGTCTCAAAATGTATGCATCCTTCCTTTTATTGCTAGCCCCTCGTTCCTTTCATTTTTTAGCTTCAAGCATCACACGAAATATTTAGCTTTAGTATTTCAACAATTTTAAAAGTTTCCTTCTTCAATTTCATTTACCCAATTTACTGAATGTTATAAAAATATAATATTTTTGTATAATTTTAAATAATAATGTATTTTTCAACAATAAAGTGACACAGGGGGTTCTAGATGTTTTTCTAACTAGGTCGAACCAGTTCAGCTGAGGGCTAGGAGAGAAATTAGGGACTGGCAGCACAAAGAAAGAAAGTACCACCCAAATAAGAAGGGATCCCACCTCTCCCAGCTACCTACTAGTATTTATGTGTTTTCTGGTTTTAGGGTTCAGCCTTGTGCTTTGAGATTTCGGTCAAGACAGCCTCCAGCATCTATTTATCCTTTCTAGGGTTGTATGAAATGGCGAAAAGATGCTCTGGCTGTAAATCATCCCGAGATGGTGTGTATCATTCCTTCTACTGCTTGTTGCCACTCTTCCCTGATCGCTGCCATCCCCTCCTACACCCAAACCAGCTGCCGCCAACCTTCCAGCCATCGAACCTGCTGCTGCCAGCCCCCTCTCGCACCCAAACCTGTTGTCACCAACCTTCCAGCCACCCAAGCTGCTGCCACCAGCCCCTTCCTGCACCTGAACCTGCTGCCGCAAGCCTTCCAGCCACCCAATCTGCTGCTGCTAACCCCTCCAGCACCTGAACCTGCTTCCGCCAGCCTTCCAGCACCCAATTCTCCAAAACAGCTTTGTTAATATCCAATATGTTGGAGATTTCAAATCCCATCCTAACGTTATAGTTATGGTTTCATTAGTGAATACCAATTTTTGCCCAACAGCATGGGAAAAACAAAAAGTGGTAATGGCAACCAAAACTGACCGTTGATTGCAAATTATGCAAATCGCCACTACAAATACGAACAACATGCAAATCTCCACTACAAATACGAACAACATGCTACCATTGCAAATTATTTGACTGAAGTTACAATTTGTGCCAAAATATATTGCAGAAAAGCATAATGAATGGTAAGCATTTTGGCCCAAGACTTTGAGAATATTCCATCCAGCAAACAGAAATGCAATCATAAAAAAAAAAACAAAAACAAGAGATAAATTCACAGGCTGGTCGCATGACAAATCAACCAGATCATATATGTAGACGGCATTTGCCTCTAAAATATTTAATACGTTTGAGCTGAAATGTAAATGTTAATTAAAACAAAGGCTAGTACCCAGTGAAATTAATTTGAATCAATACAGTGGCAAAAGCTCTGTGACGATACAAAGAATTCCAATGAGTCAAACATCAGAAAACTAGCCAATCTGCAAATAAAAAACAGTGTGAAATCTATGAACCCTTAATTTAGCTAAGGAGCTAAACCCAACATTAATATTGATTTTATGTTAAAAAAAATCATTCAAAAAGGTTCACCATCAAAAAACTGATATTTTCCATACAAAGTAACCAAACACTCAACGCAGCAACCTACAACCCACTTGCACATGCCGAATTATAGCTGACATTCAAATCAAGATTTTTTTTTATAAAGCACAAAGAAATAAGTGAGTGATTTGGCAATTTGTTGTACTCCAGTCGAAATGATATAACAGCTGAAGTGGATCTAAAAAAATACGCTGTTAATAAATTAACTTAGCTTTATATTCATAAGCTACAAAAGGCTACATAAGTAAGATCCAGTAACTTACAGAAAAAATTAAACATAGAAAGGGGAAGTGATTGAAGGATCATACATCTTGGGAGATCAACTCAGTAACACGCAACTGATCAGTGATCCCACACTCAACCACTGCCTGTAGATAAAATACAATGTCCTCAAAATCAAAAAGCATCCAAGATGAAAAAAGCATGCAAAAATTACAACAAAAAAACAAAAGAAAATTAAACATTAAGTGCTTCTTAAAAAGGTATTTCAAGCATCATTCTCAAGCCAATCTGATCATTTTTCATCATGAAGCATAAATCCTCAAAAAACAGAGCATGCAGGAATATAATAGAAAATAATAACGTGACTGAATTGTTATATTGATGGGCTTTTAACACGTTAAGTTTCGCAAACCTGGTTTAGTCATTGTTTAGTGACATGAATACAATAAGCAATCTGATAGAAGAAAAAAACATGTTTAGCATAGATTATTATGCAATTTTATAATTTGCAAAAGTTGCCATACACCTTTTATATATGTCTGAATATTTGGAATACAAAACGCCAAAAAAGTATTAGTAATAATAATAATGATGATGATAATAATAATAATACTAATAATAATTGATTCATCCCTAGCCTAAGTTGATACAGGATAGGGGAGAGCAGAAGGCTTATGAAACTGGAAGGAAACTAAGGTTAAAGGAAATATGGCAATTTTTTGAAAAACCAAAGACTATCAATGAAATTAAAGGTAAAGGAGAGAACTACATTACAATGCAATGAAGCCAGTAGTTAGGGTTCACCCAGACATGCAAGCTACTTTTATAGCTACAAAATTAATATCACTGCACTTGCAAGTCGCTGCTTGTGGCTTCCACTCACATTGTCATGCACATTGTGCTCGTTATCAGTACTCGCGGCTCATTGCCACTTGAACCTCTAGAGTTGTGTCATTTTTGTTACAACAATGTGTTCATTCTCGTGTGGATGGCTCCCACGAGCTGTTGCTTGAAGCATCTAATTTGATCTCGAGTTTCATACTAATTGTTGCCTAGGCTTCAATATGTCATTGTTGTAGCACCAATTGAACGCAGCTCACTTTTGTTATCTCTAGCTCTCACATGTTTGTCTTTGGTGACTTTGATGGTGCCCAGCCTCTACTTTCCTTTGCGGGAGCCCATATTACATCTCACTTTCTAGAGCTTCTACAGCCCCTTTGTCAATGTTTCGTACCTTCATCCACAAGGCACCACCATGTGCTTCGTCTTTACCCAGTCCTCATCTTTGAATGATCTGATGATTAGCGATGGTTATCATACTTTATCACCTTAGTCTCCCTAAATATTAGTACTCAGCTTCCAGATCTTCTACTCCCAATTTTTCCCCTGCTGGCACTATTAAAGAGAAGGTTTCCTCGCAGTCAAAACCACATGCCAGTTTCTCATTATTAGGGATTAATGTTTAAGAATTCTATTAGGCACATACCAGCCATTATCTTACATGGTAAACACACTCCTTTTTCAAAAGCATTTTTTTATTGGAAACTCAATTTTCCTACATTTTAGTTAGAAAAATTTACTTTTGTTGTCTGAGCTTGAAGTCTATTCATACTTTCATTATGATCTTCGCCTAACAGTTAACTGCTCTGCGGACTTCTTAATAAACGTCACAAGCTTATAAACTACTTGAGAAGTAAATTACCCAAGATTTTTCTCAAAATCCATATTAAGCAAAAGACTTCCAAGGTTGTACGCCGGAATGATCTCCATACTATGATACTTCAAAGGAACCTCTATTACCTTTGTTTAGGTAATTTTCCCTCGACTAAAAGTCCAATACAACAATCAATCGATAGGAAACTCATTGGGTAAAATTTTGTGCAAACCAATGTAAATGGATGCAGCTACCACTAGGCTTTCTCAACCATTTGTACATATTGTGATTGACATTTTTGCCCCTTTAGCTCGATAAGAATAAACTAGCAGTTCCTCAAATGCTATTGGCAAAAAGTGAAATTAAAAGTTTGCCAACATATTGCAAGTCTTGAAAAAGGTTCATGCATTCCTATGTTGATTGTTTTGAGTCCTATCCAGAATTAAAGAAATTGTCCTTTAGGGTCCCTATAGTTAGGATTGGCTCTTCTGATCAAAATATGGACAAGCAAGATTTATTTGTAGTAAATACTCAAAATTAAATGGAGCCTTCCAATCTGTCGGGTGACTCCTGCCTAGAGCTATCATTTTTAGATGTTGAGACCTTTAGATACCTCAAGAGTGATGCCTAGGCTAGATCTATGTCAACCTATTGAAGGACCCTCTATGGCTTATACTAATTTTCTACATCTAATATTACAAATATATTTATCAATGTTATATTTGATGGTTTTGAAGTGGATGCTGTTGTTGATTCACACCAAGTTCAATCTCAAACTTCTATAAAAATTTATCTGATGAAATAAAGGGATTCAAATAGTCTTCCTCATTAAGACACCAATCAAAAAAAAATCTTCCCTCATTATCCCAAATTTATGAAATTCCAAGCTAAACATAAAAACTCTAATAAATTTAGCATTTCGGACATAGCATGTATCTAAATATCAGCATGTTTTCTTCTTTTAGTAAGACATTACTTGTTGAGCTTTTTAATATCTTAAAACTAAATTTATTTTTTTATTTTTATAATGGCAGTCCCATAAAGACATTAGTTCATGTAACCTTTTTACTCACTCGTTAGAAAACATTCATGCTTATGAAAAAAAATCCTTTGATGGCTAGAGTCGTAGAAGAAGCCATGAAGTGTTGATTGATATCGGCAATAGAGACAGATTAAGCAAAAGTGATCAACAAGAAAATTGTAGAGTTTTGCTAACGCATTGAGTTAGCAGCAACAACAGCAAGCCATTGTCCCACTACTTGGGGTCAGCTACATGAATCCTTTTCCTCTATTGAGTCATACTGAGTGTCATATTTTCATTTAATTTTAATAGATTAAGATTTTTTATGTAATATGTCCAAGTCATTTTAGGTCTGTCTCAACCTTTCTTAACATAAATCGAACCTAAAACATCTCCTCCTAATTGGATGATCAGATAATTGATGTTTAATATGACCAAACCATCTAAGAAGGCTCTCTCTAATCTTGTCTGTCAGTAGAGCTACACCAACCCTTTCTAGAATACAATCGTTTCGCATTTTGTCTCTAAGTGGTCAAGTCAATCATCCACCTAAGCATTCTAATCTCAACAACACTTAACTTTGTTTCATGCTTCTCTTTCAAAAGCCAACATTCTACGACATAAAATATTACGAGTCTCACCACCATCTTATAAAATTTTCCTATTTTTCTATCACATCATAGGCCCGATGCATTCCTCCAATTCAACCAAACAGTCTGTTCTACTAAAAACATTGTCATCTATATCACCATCACTTTGAATAATAGGCTCGAGATATTTAAAATGTTCACACCTTCTAATGATTTGATCACCCATAGTTAGAACTCCGTCTCTAGAGCTACTACTACTAATATTACATTCCATAAATTCAATTTTAAATCTACTAGAATGAAGGACTTTAGACTCCAATGTAGACCTCCATAATTCAAGTTCTTCCTGAATTCTTTCTCTAGTCTTATCCACAAGAAGGACATCATCAGTGAAAAGCATACAACAAGGTACATCCTCCTGTAAATGTCTGGTAAGAGCATCCAAAACTAAAGCAAAACAATATGGACTTAAAGTCAATCCCTAATGCAATCTAACTGAATAGGAAAATACAATCAATCCTCCTTCCGTTCGAACTCAAATAACAGCTCTAGTATTCATCTTTTTAATGACTAAAATATAAATCATAACAACAGCTTTCTTTTCTAGAACTCTCAAAAGAACTTCTTTTGGAACCTTATCGTAAGCTATTTCTAAATAAATAAAAATTATAAGTACAACCTCCTTACTCTCTATGTACTTCTCCATAAAACTTCTCAATAAATGTATACCTTCCATTGTAGACTTGCCCGACATAAATCCAAACTGATTATTAGAAATCTTTGTATCATGTCTTAACCTATGTTCAACTATTCTCTCCCATAAATTTAAAGTATGACGCATTAACTTAATTCCTTTATAATTTGCACACACTTGTGCTTCCCTTTTATTCTTAAAAAGGACCAAAATACTCTTCCTTCACTTCTCGAGCTTCTTTTTAGTTTTTAAAGTAATATTAAAGAGTTGAGTAAGCCAAGAAACTCTCAAATATTCAACATATTTCCACACTTAAATTGAGATATCATCAGGTTCTATTGATTTTTCACCATTGGTTTTCTTTAAAACCTCGTCAACTACATTTTTACTAATGTGGTGGTAAAATAAAAAAATTTATTATTATCAACGATATTATAATCACTAAGGTCGATCGTATTTTAAGAAACCTCATTAAAAAAGTTTATCAAAATAACTCACCCACCTATGTTGAATATCTTCCTCTGAGAAAAAGATACCTTTTGATTTTCATCTTTAAACAACAATACTTTATTTTAAAAATAAATAAAAGATATGCCCAAAATATTAAGAAAGAATCACAAAATTTTCCAATAATTGTACAACAACATGAATCCTTTTTCCAATATTTTTTCCTCCTAAATACAATTATTGGAAGAATTTTTCAATAATTTTATTTATGGAAAAAAAAATTGAGCTATGCAAAGAGATTTGAAAGGAAAAAATTTTGATTACAAAAAACTTGAAATTAGAATCATAAAGCCCTCCTTTATGGTAATACAAAAGCCAAGTTCTAATCTAAGCAAATTCAAATCCAATCCAATTCTAATTGCACAAAAATATAATTTCTCCTAAATTTGCAAAACAAAACAACCTAACAAACAATCAGCTAAATGTAACCAATAATAATCAACAAAACCTCCTTTCTCCCAGGCTTGGATTTTGATGCAATCTAATACTAGAAGCTTCTCCTTATCTTTAAAAAATTCATGGATTCATTTGGAAAGTTCCCTATGCCTTTGGAAGCTTCTAGAATGCTCTAAGATACTTTACAATTGATATTTCCAAGTAAATTTATAAATACTAATTGCCATAAATTTGAGTATGGGGATCCTCTTGGATCAGAACTCTACTTTTAAGCGAAATAAAGGCAATAGAATGATGTTGATCTTAATTACATCCATGATTATTTTTTACCATGTTAGATGACATATCCAATTGATATGACAATACTGGGTGATGATCCTTTTTTATGACAAATTAATATTCAAATTTTTGTTAAACTCGTCTGCATGATGCCCAACCTTCTAATGAGGATGGCATGTCTTAATTGAATGTAGTAGGATTTTGGAACTTATAAGAAATAAGTACAAGATTTAAGGCATTATCTAGAATGCATTGAAATAATGGACTTTTCCTTGATTATTTGCTTAAAACAATGAGAACTTTTACTTTTAACTGCAAAATAGTGAACACAACAGGTGGCCACTTGTCTTCATCCCTACAAAAATTGTAATCAACTGCCAACAATGTAAATAACCTACATTGTGCCACATGAGGCCGTCAGAAGTTGTTGAGCAAAAAAGATAAGAAATACCACGGGTAATTCTTGTTAGGAGTCAAAACAAAGAAATGGGTGGAGAGGGGAGAGAAAACGAGAGAATAAGAGAGGCGGGAAGTTATCGGAGAAGAGGATTTTTTTTTAGTTCCATCCAATTCCAACTTTCACAAAACAACTTACTCTAAACTTCATAGTGACAAGAAAAATCAGCAATTTATTCAAATTCAAAGAAACAAAATTATAAAAATTAATCATTAGAAAGTAGCTAATAACACCTTGTTCTTAACAACTAGAGGAGAAAGTGGAGTAAATTATGTGTAGTCCCATTGATTCTCTCTGCATGAATTTCTCTTTCATCTTCTCTGACACTCCAATTTTTTAAATTTTAAAATATAATTTTGCAATGAAGTTCTTCCAAAATTCGATCTTCAAAATCCATCCTTCCAAGGTTAATTTTGCATATTTTCTAACAGACTCCTCAATATTAAACAAAGGAAAGGACCAAAACATAGTAATAGAGTACTAGTAGCAAAAAATGAAAGTATTAACTACAGGACAAATATGTTTATTCTTCCAAATAACGTTAGTAAAAGCAAATTAAAAGAAAACACATTAATTTGCATACTGAAGCTGGAAAATGCAAAAACCAAACCCAAAATTATGATTGTGCATAGTACATTAAAAAGATTCATATAAGATTCAAACCTTCAAAATCAACGGGAGGGTGGACATTTGAACTGGGGGGATATCTTTCAGCTCATTGTTAACTGCATGGAATGACTCATCTGCAGATTTGAAAATTAATCATTTCTTCTAAGTTGTATGGCAAACCTCCAATATCATCACAAGTAAACATATTAAAACTATTCCAAAACGTTAACGGGAAAAAAAACATTACTAATTGAGAATGAAATGGATGAAGCACATCAAGTGCGAAAATAAAATTGCCGATTTTAAAATTTCAGTCCAAAACTGTCTTAAAGAGTATTATGCCTCTTAAATATCTGAAAATGATAGGCACATAAACTTCTACTGTCACATGAACTTCTACGACCTAATGCTAATGAATACATCTTCAAAATTCATGCGAGTGTCAAGGAGCAAGTTACAAAAAACTTAACCAGCATCATGGTGGCTCCTATAATCATAAATTTCACAGCATCACATTTTTTTGGTAAATTCACCATAACATTCAAATAAACTAAGGCTTCATTTGAGAAAACGGTGAAGTTCCGCTCAGTTGGAGTGAACGCAGGCGCCTACAAAAAAAATTTTTTTGGTGAAGCAGTGGGAGATGAACATGTCCCGATGTTATTTGGCAAGAACGGCAAATTTTCATCATTTCATATCGTAGTTGGCCTCTTCCGGTTAGACAAACATGACTTTGCAATTTGTTGAACAATAACGCTACTTCAAACAAAGCCTAAGCAATTCCTAAATGCTAATAATATTTAACATTCTCAAAGAATTATCTCAAGTTTCATCGAAATTTTATGTTAAAGCGATCCCTAATATGAAGCCAAACTACTGCTAAAAATTTTGCATTGATTAAATAGACATATTTCAGTATTGACGGCAATCAAATTGATAAAATTAGTGGCAAAAGGTACCAGACGAAAAGTTGTAACTAGTGAAAAGGGAACAGCAGCCCAAAAAGTTTATTCTTTTCTCTAGCTTATAAATGACACAGATTTAGGATTCCAAGATGATGCCTAAGGATCAATAAATGAGGTAAGGGTGTTTGCAAGGTGAAAAAGGAGGGGCAAAACTAAAAAAGAAATAGAATTTGGACGTGACATAAAGGCTACAGCTGCTATCCTCACAGAAAACAATTGCAGCGCGGTGGGAGAACACAGGCAACTGTGTTTGGAAATTGCGGTGCGGCCGTTTTTAGGATAATTCTATCTAAAAGCAGGCCACGGCCAGCATTTTCTTCATGACAAATACTTTGTGTTCCCTTGCATGCTTCTCTTGCGTGCTTTTCTCATGTCTCTGCCCTAGCTCCCTTCTCTCTTGCTTCTCTCCGGTCTTCGGCTCCGGGCATAACTCTCATCTCCTTTCTCACTTCTCTTCGGACTCCGACTATGGTGGCATTTTCTCATCTCCTCTTACGGTATTCTCCACCCTATACGTTTGTTGTTATTTGCTCTTTACGGTTTGAAGTTTGCCCTGTGTGGCTTGCACTTTGCAATTTCTAGCTTAGCTCTATGTTGGAAGGATCCGATTTGAGGTTTGCCTTGTGTCATTTGCTATTTGATGTTTTTGATTTTATGCTCCTTTCGATTTCTAATCAATTGGGTCTGTGGCTTGCTTTTTGCATTTTGTGGACTTTGGAAGTAAATGTATTTGTTATTTGCCCAGTATGACTTGCTCAATAGGAGCTCTTTGCTCTAGTTTGTTTCCGGTTCAATTCGAGTAGACTTGGAATGGGGCTTTGCTATTCCACTTCTTGGTTTGGTTGGTCTTAGTGATTTGCCCTCTTTGTCGAATGTGGAGAAAGTTTGTTGGTGGTGAATTTGCTTTTTCTGTGAAATTTGGAGGTTTGGTTGCTAATTTTTGTATGTGGCCTCCGTGTATGCCCACTGAAATACTACTTTTGCTGCTTCATTTCTCAATTTGATTGGTCTTAACGGGTTGCTCTCTTTCTCAAATGTGGTGGGGGTCTGCTAGTTGTGGTCCGTTGGTGGTAAATTTGTTTTTTTTTTTTGTGACATGGTGGTATGCGTGCTGGTGTGTGTGGAGATGGAAGTAATGGTGTTGATGTGTTGATGGTGTGACGGTGGTGGTTTGTTGGTGTGGTGGTGCTTTTTTATTGGTGATGATGTGTGTAGGTGTAGATGATGTGGTGGTGATGGTGTGTTGGCATTGATGATGTGGTGGTGGTCTGTTGGCGTTGATGATGTGGTGGTGGTTTGTTAGTTGTTATTCGTTGGTAGTGAATTTGTTTTTTTTTTTTTTGAAACATGGTGGTATGGGTGGTGTGCGTGGAGATGGGAGTGGTGGCGTTGGTGTGTTGATGTGTGGTAGTGGTGGTTTGTTGGGTTGGTGCTGGTGGTGGTAATGTGGGCGTTGATGATGTGGTGTTGATGTATTGGTAATGATATGTCAATAGATTTCAGATGTTTATTTTATTTTATCATTTCGAGTTGTGACATTTTAAATGGGACAGTATGTTTTCTCTGTCACACATATATGTTGTAGTAGTCTTCATGGTTAAGACAAAATAAATTAGTTTGCCTGTCATGTGGGATAAAAAGGTGAAGCTAATATTTTATGATCTCTACCTTAAAGAGGTGGAATTGGAAAATAGGTCAACCACTTATTTTAACAATGAGGGCTAGTAGAATATAACAAAAAAGTTCAAGGAAAACACAATAATGGAATATGATAGAATGCAATCGAAAAACAAGTGGAATCAGCTAAAAAAGATTGGAAAATACGAAAAAAGTTGAAACGGGATCCACGAGCTTGGGTTGGGATCTGATAAAGCTAACCATCGATGCTTCAAAGAAATGGTGGATCAAAAGATTGGAGGTGAGAATTTATAAAATGTCCAGTCTTTCACCATTTTTTTTTGCAATTATATCAACATATCAATCATCCATTAATTTGTAGGTCGTGTCAAATGCCAAAAATTATTTTATTCAACAACATTGAACATGAGCTTGAAGAAAAGTTAGATTGTATGTTTGGTAGTTCAGGTCATAGGAGATCATGCATGGACCCCAAGTGAGAGAGGGTTCGCTAGAGGATCTGAGCATGTAGATGTCGAACAAATAGCTGACTCGAATGAATGCCCCAACCCTAGCCTCAATGAAGTTGAATCTATTACTCAATCCAACCGCCTTAAGGTTGAGAAAAAAAGGTACAATTTTCATTAGAAGCCAAATTTCACTGTTAATTATTTCATGCACCAAAGATTCTAGCATATCAAAAGAAACTTCTATTTAGCGAGTCATGCAAATTCGAGAAGAAACTCCAAAGATTTATGAGGACATATTGTTTTACTTGTTCTATTTGAAGTTGCATGAAAACCCGACAAGGAGAGAGTTATTTACGTCGATGACTCATAATCATAGGGTCAATTACTTAATTATTTCCATAACAGCTGATATGAATGAATTTTATTTTGTTTTTCAGACACATTGATTTTTATTGGAACATTATTTATGCTACTTTCATTATGCTTGAATTTTATTTGTTGGACCCTTTTTGTTTAATTTTTATGAGAACATTTTACAAACAGAACAACCTCTTCATTGTTTTTTGAACTTTTGGTACCATTTTTTTTTAATGCAAGTTCTGGCTAATTCGGTGTTATTTATATGTGGCAGCTGCATAAACAATTAATAACATGGATAGAGAAAGACACAAAAAAAACTTGCAGTTATATCATGCTTAATATATGATTATTATAACTTATATATTGTTTGCTCTCCTTGCATAACATCTGCATCATTGGTGATAAGTGGGTTAGAGACTTGTTTGCGGGTCAGCCAACAAGATTTAATTATATGTTTTGTATGACAGTTTGTATTTATTGATCTGTTAGAAGAACTGCATAAGTATCATGAACTTCATAGCTCCTCCATGATGATTTTGAAATAGTTGTTAGTCATAACCCTCTATATTTTATCACAGAATGAATCTAAGAGAGGAGTCATCGAGCTATTCCAGCATTTATCAAAAACAACAAGTAAATATTTCTCGATTGGGTTGAATTCTCTAATTAACTTATCATAAAAAATTATCAAACCTGAAGACCCCACGTTCCAAAGGACTCCCATAAAATTTCACAAGACCAACGTTATATGTCATATTTCAAGATAAATGCACGTGTTAATATTTTTCTAAATTTACTTAAACACGGTAACTCTAATACATTGGGTAAATGCTTTAGGATTGTATTAGAGCGATTGATGAAAAGTATTAAACAGTGAAAAGATTGCATACATCAGAGGATGTGGTTCACCCACACAAAATGTATGGTTGTATGTGATTTTAATATGCGTTACATTTTTTATGGTTGGATGGAATGTTGTGCACACAACGTCGCATATTCAAATTTATCATGCAAACTCAAAAAACAACTTTTTGTAGTCGCCCTCAAGTTTACTAGAAAATTAATAAATGAAAGGGTATTTTCAGTGCAATACAAATAACTATAATTATATCAGAAAAATATTATTTAATTGATGTTGGATATCCATTACAAAGAGGATTTCTCAAACATTTTCCCGATACCAAATACCACATTCCTAATTTTAAAAGAGCTAGCACTGTTTCCCAGGATAGAAAAAAGATGTTTAACAAGAGGCACTAATCCTTATGTTGTGCTAATAAAAGAGCATTTGGGATTTGAAAAAAAGATGAGTTATTTTGCGAGTTATAGCTCTCCACAACAACATTCGTCGTCATACATCACGTAATGACATTTATTTCAATTTGGCAGATAAAGATCATTCACATGACCGTGCTGAAGCATATGAATATCGTATAGGGTAATCAATATCGCAGCCTTAAAGTGATTTGCCCAAGTCTTTTACCCATGATGGGGAAAGAGTTGAGGAGATGATTGAGTTAAGAGAGCAAATTGTTGATGTCGAAATTAGCGGGTGAAAAGACTATGTTATTTTATATTTATTTATGTGCAATGTGTTGTGAAAATGTTTATTTTTTATTGTAGTGACGATTTGTTCAACGATGTTCATGTTGAATCCCAATTTGGTGCAACTTTTAATTTCAGTTCGTTCGCATATATTTTTTCCTACATGGATGGCCTCCTAGGTAACCGTGGTATAATAGTTTTTATTGCATATTTCATTTTTGGTTTGGAGGCATATGATGAGATATACGATCTTAGAAGTTCTTCTGGATGGCATATATATTGTCATGGGTTTTGACACGCATGAAATCGTCATCAAGAAAACCAAGGTCCCCTCGTTTTTCAGTCGTATGAAAGCAACCAAAATCTCCTTTCTTTAAGGTATTTTGTCTTCTTACAATGACAGATTATTCGACGGTTTTTCTTTATTTGTATAATGTGTTGGAAAAGTAACTGTTTTTTATTGTAATGACGCTATATGTAATGATGTTCATGTTGAATTTTAATTCAGTGCAAATAACTTTGTCATTCTTCTCCCACATGGATGGTCTTAAGGCAAGAGTAGGTTTAATATGGATTTTTTTTGTTGCCTTTTTTATTGGTTTTGAAGTCTATGATGACATGACCTTAGGGGTTCTTTTGGATGTCCTTCGTGGCCTATTTTATTAAACATGTGAGTTTTGTATTACATGGTTTAAAGACTACCAAGAACCTCTTATTTTTCAGTCAAATGGTTGTTGGGGTTTTTCTGGATGGTCTTTTGTGGTGATATGATTATATGACACATTCGAGCTCAATTTTATGTGGTTTAAAGGCAACCAAGACCCTTTTTTCTCTGGTCATATGAATGTTGGGGTTTTTTTGGAATCCTTTGTGGAGATATGCTTCTTTGACACATACGAGCTCGTGTTACGTGGTTTTAAGGCAACCAAGAACCTATTTTTTAAAGATCTATTGTCTTTTGTAGTGACAGATTATTCGTTGATTTACTCTGTGCTCTAAAACCTCACAACTTTATAAAATTTTACTTGTGTATTTTTATTTTTCTTTTTTTAGTAATGTTGCATCCAATGGTATGTGCTTTGTAGTTTTAAACCTTTAAAAAAGACGAACTGAAGTCTTTCGATGCCTCCAGAGATTGTACAGCTACTGTAGACTGCGGTGTTTTCTGTTTACTTCGCTACAAGAGCATAGCAATGGGAGAAAATTTTACAGGTGTCCAAGAAATAAATCAAAGAACTATGACTTCTTCAGGTGGGCGGATCAATTTGATGATTCACACTTCTAATAGTGATGAGCAGGGAAAGTTTCGTCAGAGAAGAGATTATCTCATGAAATTAATCATCTCATTTTAAATTCAAAGTTATGATAATATTAATCATTATTTTAATAGTTTTATTTTTAATTTTGATTGTTGTGCTACTGTTAGTGGAGTGTCAGTTTGTATTATGTAATAATCAATCTGGATATCTATTTTCATGTATGAAATGTGCAACTAAGACTAATTCTGTTATAAACATCATAATATTACAGGTGCAGAAAGGTTTTTTTATCAAAAATAGTTGTTGCACAATTACACAAAACAAACAGACACACAACTTCCCTGCAACAGCTTCCTGGCACAGCTGCTATGCAGTAGCTCCCAAACAGACCCTAACTCACAATCAAAAATAGGCAGAGCATGAATGCAGACGTATTTATAGGTGAGGATATTCGAGAAGCGGGAAGGAAAAAAGTGCAATAGAGGGATGAGAGAAAGCGAGAGAGTATGTGATTATAATTAAGTATACTAGCATCTATACTGCACAATCAAATATGTTTATTTTCCATTGCATCCTCCAACGGTTCTAAGCTTGTTAACAAGAGAGAGAGTAAATAACATGAGAAAGAATATAGCTCCTACAACAGGGATATCCTCCCTCACAGGTTTTTTATTCAAGCTCAGGCTTCAACAGCGAGGAAAAACTACAAGATATAAGATCCATCAAGCTTTGTGTACACCACTGAGCTCATGCTCATGACTCTGAATCTTAAAGCATGAAACTACACCATACAGCAAAAACATAGAAATCATATCAACAGCATTCAATTTACAAGCATGTAGTGACAGTTGTGGAGAGCTTGGAATCAACTTGGTGCCAATGATCTAATGACATAGTTAAAGACCTGCAATTCATTGTTAAAATGGAAAACCACATCTACATGTTAAACTGCCTAACTGATTTGGCCGATTCAAACTGATTGGAAAAAATTAGTCCAATTTACCAATAGAATAGGAAAATTGTATGCCCTTTTAAATCATATACTATGATTAAGGCAAGGAAATCACTACAAAGAGAGAGAATCTTGAAAGGCTAGATATTGGTATCAGTGTTTTAAATAGGACCGAATCAGCCGCATCAACTAGTTAAACCATGAATTGGCCCTCTATAAAGTTTAAAATTGTAAAAAAGTTGAATTAGCAAGAAGTGTATAAAAACTGCTCGAAACGGTGGATGAGCAGATGAACCGCTGACAGTATTTGAAAACCGGCCAATTCTTTGCATGATTAAAAATTAAATCAAAATAAAATGAAAGACAAATTTTAAATAATTCTAACTTACCCATGCTTTCTTCATCAAATCACAAAACATGCACACTTCAACCATTGAAGTTTTTTCAAAAGTCTTGATAGCAAACTATGTTTTTCATCTCATTCACTATGCAATAGAAGCTATTCTGGCATTAGAATTTTTCTTGTCAAACAGAAATTAACCCCAAAGTTGACATGAAAAAATAAATATTATTTTCCGTTTTCTTGTTTAAATAAATATTAAATATTTTTATATTTAATCAACACAATTCAACCAACGGTCAAATCAGAGTTTAATTCCGAACTTTAATCTCTGGTATGTTTTTGAAACTTAATTGGAAAACCATCCAAAACAAACCCTAATATCAATCAAAAACCAAAAAACTTCCTTTTAAAGCACAAAAAATTTATACATTTAACATAATTATCATTCACACACCATTTCTTAACCCATAGGAAAATCAAAGTTGGTTATATCCAACAATACCCACAATGATTATGACAGTCTTCCACCCTAAAAAAAAGAGAGAGAAAATCAACCATCTCAAAACAGAACAATTTAGATATCATTCATGTCATAAATTCAATCATAATATTGCCCAAATTGCTGGCAGCCACATTGTCACTGACCTGACACAAGCTGGTCTACACATGGAGACTCTTTGTTAAGTGAACATGAGCACTGAAAGAAAAACCACAAGAGGCAAACAATGATATCAATGGAGCTCTCTTTCAGTGAACTAGGGCACAACCGACTTACGGAGATAAATCTAAATATCAGCAGCAGCATCATTTCTCAAGCATGAATGGTGTCTAGAGACTTAGAAGAATAAGGATGTATAAGAGAGGGGATAGAACTTGAGGCAATCAACTAAGCTTAAAGCTAACTTAGAACAATAAGGAAGTCTAACTTACTAAATACAGCTGAAGGAAAACAAGAAGTTTGCAGACCTAAGCATTCCATCCACAAGCTAAGCTCTATCATCATCTTCTGAACCAATCAAGACCCACAGTTGATCCAAAACTTTTAGACAGACAAACTTTTCTGACAACTTGCAGTTGCCTCAAAAAATACCGTTACCTATGTTTGCCAAAGCTTTATTTGCTCCACTTCCATTTTGAACTCCGCTAATCACTTTCATTTCACTTCCCTTTATATTTACTTAAAGATGAAAAATGTAGTGTCATGTGATCTAATGGCCAATGAGTTTCAGAATGGAAATACTGATGAATTGTTATAAGCATCGGCCATATTAGTTGATTCTATGCTACCAAGTAAACAGGAAGTTTTAAAGCATGTGATGATTTTCATTTTCATGATTATTAGGTGAAGCTTTTAAACTTCCGATTTTAGTAGGGCTTCATGTCTCACCTTATATCATCACTGGCCTAGCACATCTAAGTGTTCGCCGTCATTTAAAAAAAGGAAAACTTGTTAACCTTATGTAAATTTTGCCTTTAATGACAATTAGTGGTAAATGGAAAATTAAGTCTTATAAAACGCATCAAGAAGACCAAGTGTTCAAAACGGCCAAAGCACACAACCAAGAGAACATTGAACAATTACTAGAAACAAAAGCGACGAGCACCAATAAGCATAAATGACGTGCAAATAATCCTAAGAATATCAATGAACGTACTTTAAATTCAACTCTAAGCCTCCTAGCAAAACATTTGTAAACAATATAACAATAAGACAACCCTTGAGTATCTCTACTCATTTAAATTGCCTTTAGGTATTCAAGTTCGGGTATGCTAAAGGCAAGTCAGTTTATTGTAGGTGGCAAAACAATAAATAACATTTTATATTATTATAATATTAAAAAGATAGAATGATTGGAAAGAAATAAATGCCATGTGATAAACTTCCCAGAACATTGACAAACCACACTAACAAATTGTATCCGAAAATCAATAACTTGGCAAATAGAAGAAATAAAACAAGTAAAATAAATCAAATCATAAAAGGAAAAAAAAAAGTAATAAATAAGCATGGTACTTACTACTAAGACTGGTGAAATGTAAATTTCGCTGTACAGTGCATATGTTGTCCCTAACAAGAAAAGAGGCAAAAGCATGCATCAATATCCACAATAAACACTCCTAAGCTAACTGCAGAAATTAATATTAACCATATATAGGAGCATCCTGCAGCTTCTTGGAAGCTAAGAGCCAATTCTGTAGAAATATCTGGATCTCTCCAAGAAATAATTGTATCTGAAAATGCAAAGGACAAAAAGAACGTCAAATACTACAAAACAATAATATTATTAGAAAAATGCTTAACACCACCACGGGTGATACGTGTGTGCACCTTCTTGTCTTCGATAAATTTCATCTGAAGAAATACGGTGCACAAGTAACGTGTCGTTATCTTCTTCATCAATGACAATCAAACCAAGTTGATCCTCAGATCTCTGAAATCATATCATAGAATTATATCATGGACAAAAAAAAGCCAAAGGGTAGTAAAATAACACATTGGAAAAGTCAAATAAATTTATCCATTGGCAGTTGCCTCATAAAATTAGGTTCAATCCTTTCTAAGAACTTCATCAGACCTTGTAAAGAGTATTGAAGCATCCTCACTTTCATTACAAAAATTTTACAACTGGACAGCAACATTAGATTTCTACAAAATATAACCATGAATCCTTATTTATGAACTTTTTTGAACCACTTCAACTGTGACAACAAATTGGTACAGCCACTCACGTTTCCCACAATTCATGCATGCAACATAAAGTGAAACATAACTAATTAACAAAATACTTTATTTAAGCTATATCTATATACAATAAAAGGCCTCAAACTGAAAACAGTACAATATTTGCAAACCAAGGTCTTCTAAATTAATGCCTAAGCATTGACCCACTAGATAATGAACCCAATGATAAGACAAAAACAGACCAGTAAAAGTACTTAACAAGCCACTAACCCAAAAAAGAAATAAGAAAACCAAATACGAAGAGGAAAATATAGCTTTTAAACTTCCGATTTAAGAGAGCATGATGATATCAAGACAGCAAAGTCGAGCAATCCCGGCACCACATGTATCAGGAAAACCAAACCTTTAACTTCTTTTAATCAATGAGTTTGCCATTTGTTAATCATATTTAATCCATGATTTATTATATTTTTCTTCATTCTATATGTTCTTCATCTTTAGAGAGAGAAAGAGCAAGAGGGAGGGCGCATGTTTTAAAATGTTAGTCTTTCTTCTTTTGGGGTGTGAATGAAGGACACCATGCAAATTAAGCAAAACCTTACAAGTTGTCTCACTGTGGATGGCTGGTTTTCAAAATTTCTTCCTTTTATCTTTGGAGGATGAGGAAAAGATTTAGAGACACCCGGCTAATACCTTCATATGGTGTGAAAGATGCCAGGCTGACTTATCAATATCATTTAAATCATTATGACCATTGCATTCATCATATATGGTATAAAAACGTGCACATGTGATTCTTATTTATGCTTCTAAGAGAATGAAAATGTACTTTTTTAAGACTATAGCTTAGGCAATTCTGATTTGCAAATGCTGACTTGAACAGTAGTGCTTACTGGAGATTTGTCCAAGTTTATATTAAATAGATTCAGCAATAACATAGAAAAAACTAAAGATGTATTATGTCAAGTTTATGCACAAAATTTCATGTTGAAATCCGATAAATGTATCTTAGATGCAAGTATCTTCTTTGAACAGATAAACAATTTAGCTATGATGTCAAGCAAATCTGCATCTGAATGCCTTCATGATGCAGTTTCACAAAAATTAAATGCGACATCAATCTAATGTAGAAAAGGCATACGAGAATCCATCATAAAATTTAAAGGTAAAAGTCTAACACCGCCTTATTATCCAATGTATTAGAAGAATCTACATGAAATCAAATGAACAAAAAGAAGATAACTCTATAATAGATAAGGATACTTAAAAAGGAAGTCCAAAAATTACATCAAGCTTAAAGTAAAAATTATTACTGCTAAAAAATACCAAAATACCGCATAATATACTAATTTAATGTCATTTAATCAACAAGTCACTCCACAAAAGATCCTACACTTTGTGGAAAAGGTAATACAACACAGAAAATGGAAATAAGGGCAAATCATTTACTCATTTCCAAGACAAATTTCCCAACATACAAATATATAATTTGCTCTCACAAATATTGATAAGAAATTGGAATTCGAACCATATAGCAATTCTCAAACATATCAATTAAATAATATGCCCATTCAGAGGGAAATATTAAACATGTATACAACAACACCAAAACGCTATTCATGAAAGCAAACGAGAAAAATCAAAACAGCAATGCTTAGATCAGTGAAATATTATGTTTAAGGCTTGTTTGGGATCTTTTTTTTTTCTTTTTCTTTTTTTTTTTTTTTGGTTTCTAGTTTAAAAACATATTTTTAAATGCATTATTTGCATGTATTTATTTCATAATTTCAAATATAAATTAATTTATTTTTAAAAACACTAGAAACATCCAAAATTTATTTTGAGTGTTTTAAAAAAAACAATTAAACATATTATAACATACCAAAACGTGATTTATTGCATAAACAAAGCAAATGAAAAAAATAATAATAATAACAAAAATCAAAAGTGATCCCAATCAGCTGCTTGGTGTTTTTAGTATTTTTAAAAGCATGTTGATTTGTTTTTAAAATCAAAAAATTAAAAATATATAAAAATTATACCAACTAAATATATTTTTGAAAAAAAAAAATAATAACAAAAGTGATGCAAAACAAGCCATTAGTTAGTGCAATAAAATCAAGAATACTTGAGAGCAATGAAAACAAGAATGGCCACTGAACTGAAAAACAGATTGCAAACCAAGCAATTCTGAGGATGGTACATGAAACCAACAAATAATAGGAATACAAATATTTTCAGCAAAATAACTTGCGATAGTGAGGCAAAGCAAAGAATTTCTTGACTCGGCCTTAATTTGCAATAAGAATTATTATAACCAAAGGTGAACTAAAAATTAAGAAAAACATAACGAAATATGTTATAAAATAAGTGATTCATACCTCCAAATAATCCACGGTGACATGCCCAGTTCCTTGGTCATCCCATTTCCCCTGCTCGTTCAGGTGATACACCTTAACACGCTGAAATAATTCAAAGTCAGATAATCTTTCCTAAATTAATTACAAATAAGGCATTTAGTAAAATTAACTCAGGGATCTAGTTAAAATAAGCTTACAAATATCAAATAATATCAATATTATATCACAGAATGGGGAGAACAAACATAATAGTATAAAGTCACATATGTATATATGCAACTACAAACCAATAGCACCAATTTGATGAAAAGCATTTAAATAAATAACATACTTAAGTGACCACCAACAGTAGAGATATTAATCATTACGAGTGTCTAATGTGCTTCCTAAGAGAAGGGAAGCAAAAAAAATCTGTGGGATGGAAAATACTCCGTTGGCAATATTAAAATGCTAAAAGAAGGATAAAGAGAAAAAATACTAGCGAACCTCTACAACTTTGCTAAAATCAAGTGATATTGGGTGCACTATAGAGGGAAAATAAAAAACTTGTATAACTATAAATGATAAACCTCACCAACCATCGTCCCCTCACCTTCAAGGCTATCATCTAGAACTTTTCTATCCACTTCATTTCACAAAGCAAGAACTAAAGTTGATCAGACATTCCTCAAAGAGCTACTTCAAAGAAAAGAACATGCACACACAATCCTGCCAAGAAATAACCCACCATTTTCTCAACTATGAGTTACCTATCAGAAATTCACTTATCAATCGTCATATGCATGTGCTAAAACAAATAAATCATACCTACACTGGCCAAAGATACACAAATATTTTAAATTAATTGGGACGATTACATATATAACATCTAAAACTTAACTATTTACAAAACCAATGCCCTCTTGCACTCATTTTACAGATTCTCCTCAAATATCAATATTCATGAAAAAATCTCAACCCATATTTTTCGTTTTTATCAAAATTTGTATGGTTAATGCATACTATATTTATGTTATTGCTATGTTATTTTTATCTTAATTTGTGTTTTTTTATGTTTTATGTGGGTGTTTTAGTGTTTAAAGTAGTATACAGATGATTGGGCAACTTGGGCAGCCAATGAGTTGAAATAGACTACCAAAGGACTGCTCAGGTGCTCCCTTTTCAAGTTCAGGCATCTCCTTGCCAGTCTTAGGCGCCTAAGCGCCTTAATTTGGACTCCCAGGTGCCTGAAGACAGAGAGCCCAGAGAGCCAACCTGGGCGTCCGAAGAAAAAGAAACAGGTGCCTAAATCAGTGTTTTCACAATTGTTTCGCGCCATTTCACACATGAGGAGTTAAGTTGGCCTCATACAAAGCAGGGAGGGACAAGATTTTCAATAAAAAATACATCCGGAGAAAGAAGGAGAAGGCAGAAATGAGAAGACTCTATAACTGTGAGATAGATAGTGAGGCTTTGAAAAGGAAGTAAGAAAGTGTATATCTTTTGATGAAGGGATTGTGCTTAATGTATTGAGTGTGTATAAGAGAGAAGATGAGAGTGGAGATCATTGTATAAGAGAAAAGATTCAGTGGAGAGAAACAATTTCTCTTCCTGGTGAAATTGTTCTTTGGTAAACTTTTTTTACTTTACTGTTTCAATGAAATCTTTTTGTCATATTCGCTAGCTAAGTATTTTTTATACTCTTGTCTGTTGGATATGTGATGTATCACCTTCTCTACATGAGTGTTTTCTAGACTATTTAAGAATTTGTGAAAAATTGATGTGTTATCTTTTTTATCTTCCTTGACTTTCAATCTGACCAATTGAAATGTTAAAACCCCTCATGATCTAGAACCTTTGACCGTTGATTAGAAGAACGAGTAGCACAGTACACAATCACACAGTGGAATAGGCATATTGTTAATAACATATTGCACCCTAAATAGGAGACTAAAGAATTCTTGTGAGACATTGTATGCTTAAGTCTCCTTAATTGTAATAAGAGTTTTCAATGCTTCCTATGATCTCGACAAAGAATAAGAAGGATTTGTCTCTGGTTGTCAATAATAAAGTGGGGAAATTCATAGAATGAATATTGAAGATTCACAAAATCAGGAGTATAATATTTCATATAATCAAAACTCAAAAAATTATACTTAGGTTTATAAATTTTAGGACTTAGACACCTTCAAATCATTGAACTTTTCAAGCTAGACTTAGGGGTTTAGAAAACTAGAAATTACAATCTGTTAGAAAATTTAACAAGTTCCCTGTAGGATCGATACATAAACAAAAATCCGTATACAACTTGATCGACACATATATTTGTGTGATTGTCGGTGTCTCGCAGCATTTTTGGTGTATCATTTGGTCATGTGACGCATAAATACACAAGTTTGGCTGTTCAAAAAATGTCATAGGTGTTAGACTAATATTTTGAATGATATGTATGTGATTCCCCCAGATTGATCTATTGCGATCATAAAGTTGATTTCTTATCAAGACATCGAAATTTATATGGTAGTAAAATATGAATTTTATAAGGTCTTGCTTCTTAAAAGAGGGCATACTAATTCTGTAAATTTAAGTTGATGTGCATACTACATAGATTCAATAGCATTCCATATTACATTATCATTTTTTATCTATACAAAAACACGATACTATTACTTACATTTGGTGCTTAAAAAAATAGACAATAGTGATTAGTGGCGTTAAAACTTATATCTACGAGTTTAACCGACATAAAAGGTTTCTTATTTCATAATATATGTATCAAGAAACATTCTTATTTGCAATATGAACAGCAAAAGTCTCATTAAGGTGCCCTTTGTAGAATTAAAATAAGAGGATAAAACCACAAAACCAATCCAACCACTAAATGCAGCAACCTTTAAGACAAGCATATAATTTCCCAAATCATAGGAACAAAAATTGATGTTATCCAAATATGTTAAGGAAACAAGGGTGGCAATGGAGGGGTTTTTGCACATGCTTAAAGAAATGCCTTTTGATGCAAAAGGCTCTCAACAAAAATTGGGTAAAATATATTACCATTTTACCTTGTTAACCACACAATTATAATAAAAAAAGTTACATTCTCAAAAACTCTATATACTATAGAAATTATATCTAAACTTAGGACACAGATACTTTTTAATAGTGCACAATAGCAAATGGGACATGACATAGCAAGGCTCACCATAAACTTATAGACACATAATTTCATTTTAATGGTCTGGTTTACAATAAGTATAATAGCGCTTTGACTTGGAGAGACAACTATCATGACATTATTGATCCATGTTTGTTAAATGATATAAGCAATGCTAATAAGCACTTAATAGTAAAATTGGATGATGGACTAGATGAACATGATGAGAGATAGTGGTTTCAATGAAAAAACTATAACATTCAAGATTGATTAGGAGAAAAAAAATGGAATCTTTGACTAGGCCTAGCACACTTACAGAAGAGCATGAAATTTATAAAATTGATTATCAAGTTTATGATTTAAAAAAAATAATGATAGAGGTGAATCTAATCTGTTAGGATGATCATAATTCTATAGATAAGTGGTTAAATTTTATGAATATAGGGTTACAAACAAATTTTTCATTATGATCAGACCGTGAGTTCTGAAGTTTAACATCTTGTTCTAACATGAAGTAGTCAATAATCATGACATATCTATTTTAAAAACTAACTATTTTAGTATTTCATGAGTCTTTCTATTTCAATATGATCATCTTGTGTGAATCATAATATATGTTAAAGCAATATCATGATCTACTTTTAAGGCAATTCTTGTGTTTTTTTTTTTTTTTTTGATGATGTTACTCCTCTTCCATTATTGAGTTCCCAATTGGTTACCCATGCTTTCTCCATTTTTTGCTCTATTATTACAATATTACACATCATGCTATACACTATGGCTCCAAGAGACGCGTCACAGTATGCCATTTTCTATTAACAAGCATAATCACACCAGCATATCCATTGAAATTTCATTTTTTTGCGGATTATTATCAATTTCACATCCAATACTATTGCAATGCTCATATATTTTATTGTTCTATCAATTCTATTTCACTTGTCAAATTATAAACATGAAATTTCATCTAGGCAATGTCTAGTTAAAATTGGTTGTCACTCTTTTTAGCAAGGTCATAAGATAGTTTCCAAAGAGCTTCAATGAAATTTCAAATGTTAACAGTCCTGAAAAGCATTTTATACAATTTAAAGAGGTTTCCCTTCCGTTTTTTGGGACTTCAACTAAATTTTTAATTTTGCATTATCATTATTCCCAAAACTGTAGTCTATTATGATGAAATAATTAGCCCATCAATTTTTATAGCATGCAAGAGTTTACTCCCACCAACTTGAAATCAATTGGATGATTTGCATCCTTATGCTTTTTCATGGTTTCCTGTGATACTAAATGTATTCAGCAAACAAAATCCATGTCAAGTACAAATGTCAGTTGTCAAGAATCTCCTCTGGATATTAATCTCTAGTGATTGCCCGTGTCATGACAATTCAAGTTACAAAATATATAGTGAACCACTGCTGTGTCAAAACTGAAAGAAAATTAATTATGCTTGTCCCAAAGTCGAGCTTGCTAATATCATAAATGTCATCATGGGATAACAAAGAGCAGGAAAGTTCAAAGACTGCTGAATCACTGTAATTTTCCATAAAATACGCAAAAAACAGTTGACATAATTCAAAACTTTAATGAAAAGCAGATAAAAGCTAAAGCTGACACATTTGGGCAAAAAGCCATCAAACATATCAAAACAATAAATATGATCCAGTACTCGTCATATCAGCCTTCCCAGCAGTAATTGTTACTTTGAACTTTACAATTATGATGTCCATTTTGCAGAATAAAGTCTACTAACGGACATAAATTAGTGGGTATGAAATTAGACTGCAAGTAAGCGCCTACTTATTCAGTTAAATTGGAAGCAAAACTGGCAATAAGCACAAATCAACTAGCACAAAGAACAGTGCACGAAACAATACATACTATATAAACAACAGCAAAGCGCACCCTATCTAAAGTGAGAGTAACAGAAGTTCAGAATCTAGGGCATCACAAAAAATAACTATGACTTGGCACAAAGGAACAAAAAAAAAGCAAAAAACCTAAAGCACCTACCTGCATGGAATTCGCAGAGCTAGCTGTCTTCGCCTGCGCACCCATGAACAACCACCAAAAACAACGCCCGCCGGAAAAAAAGAAAAACGAAGGAAAAGCGAAGAAATCGTTGTTCGCAGTAAGTCTATATCAGAATTCAGAGACGAATTGGCGTATAAGCAGAGAGGTTGAAGCCCGCGAGATCAGTAGAGAACCCTAACAAGAATTAAATTCGGCGTAGCCCTGTTCCTCCGCGCTTTGGCTCCGTCGAAAAAAAGACCCCGTGGGAATAAGCCAGGAAGGACGGAGTAACGCCAAAGGCCCCGGCACAGGCCTTATATTACGGTATTGCCCATTGATTTTGCTGTATGAACACATCAAGTGATACGAAACTCATATCAAGTAAAAAATTAAAAAAAAGGCAATATTTCATATTTACTTACATTTAATGAAATACAAGTAAGAATTCATTCATCATTTTAGTTGTTATTTTTAAATTTTTAAAAATTTAAAATTTTATTTTTAGGACATTATAATTTTTTGGGAAATTTATATACAAACCTCACAATTTATATGTGTGATATATCTAACTCCAAAACTTTGATATTTACATTTATGCTACTTCAGTATTATAGATTGATGCTTGGAAAAAGTGTTTCATTAAAAAAAAACTAATAATAGTGGTATTGTTTACGTGATGTTAAAGGTTTGAGTGATATATCTGTAAATATCAAAGTTTAGGTATCTCATATATAAATATATAAGAATTAAATAATATGTTTGTAAATGCTCCTAGTGTTTTCTATGAACTTTTAAATAATAATACTCATTTTTAGCTGAAAAATTAAAGGATTTACATACATAACTAATGTGTATTAGTGTGTATTATAGTTAAATTTTGATATTTACTCATAATGTATGTCGGAAGATCCACAACAGTAGATTGATTATTTAGTATCTTAGTGTTAAACGAAAACCCAACACACATTAAGGTAATTAAGGAAAAGTGGCAGGACAAGGCACCTTGATTTTTATGTGGAAAACCTTGAAAAAGGGAAAAGACCATTGAGCCTAGCCCGGTTGAAATGATTCACTATGTAATCTTGAATACATAGTTCTACTCTTCTCTTAAATTAGAGAAAATGGAGCTACAAAAAGATCATTATAAATATATAACAGTAGCTCATTGATAATAGCTGTAATTTGAATGTAATGAAGGAAGTTCTCAATGACAGTATGTTGTGAGGGTTATAGTTGATTGTTATGGAGGCAGTAGTCAGCCGTGAATATTGTAGATGATAGTTGTAGTGTCAGTTGTTGTATAGGTCGTAAATAAAAGCTAAGATAGTAGTTGTTCATGTGGGTCATAGATGTTTACTTCAAAAGCGTTTGTTGTCTATAGAGGTCGTAGTAGGAAGCAGCGAGTGAGCCATGTACGCAACAGTTGATCGCACGGGTCGTAATGATGAGTTGTGATGACATCCGTAGGGTGCAAGGGCTAAATTCAGGAGGTGCACGAACTGTGAATCATGTAGGCTCTAGTTGGTCACGTAGGTCTTAGTTGTGTGTTGTGACGACATTCATAGGTTGTGGGGGTCAGAGTCAGGTGTTACACGAGCTATGAACCACATAAGTCGTATTTGATCACGTAGGTCATAGTAGTGAGATGTAATGATGTTCGTAGGTCATAGAGGTAAGAGTCAGGAGTTGCACTTGCTATAAGCCTCGTAGGCAGTAATGGTGAGCTATGAAGACGTCTGTAGGCCACAGAGACAAGAGTTCGTAGTTGCATAAGTAGTGCCTCATATAGGTCATAATTGGTCACATAGGCTATAGTGGCGAGTTGTGATGTCATATGTGGGCCACAGGGGCAAAAGTTTGGAACTACATGAACTGCGGACCATGTAGACTGTAGTCGATCATGTATGTCATATTAGTGAGTAGTGATGATGTCCGTAGGTTATAAGGGCTAGAGTTGGGAGCTGCACAAGATGTGGACCACATAGGTCGTAGTTGGTTACGCATGTCGTAGTGGTGAGCTGAGATGAAGTCTGTAGACTATAGGGTTGGAGTTGAGAGCTGCATGAGATATGAACAATGTATAGCGTAGTTGGTCACGTAAGCTATGGTGGTGAGTTGTGATGGCATTTGTAAGTCATAGAGACCAAAGTCTGGAGTTGCATGAGCTGTGGACAATGTAGGTTATAGGTTGTCACGTATGCCACAGTGGCGATTTCAATGATGTTTGTAAGACGCATGAGCTAAAGCTAGAAGCTACACAGAGAGAGCTTTAAGAGTTTGGAGAAAGTCACCTTCTTCGAGGTGTTTTGTTACACCATTTTCGGGAGGTATCATTACACCGTAAGTAGGGTGCATTGTTACTTTGCAATGTATGTTGGGGTTCCGCAGTGCACGTTTTGAGTTCACACAGGACTTCGCTGCAAGAAGCAGTAGCAACCGATGATGGTTGATGGTGGTGGCTGCAAAGGCGGTGTGGGCAAGACTTGGTCGGATATGGTGACGGTTAGAGTTGATCAGAGGGCGGCGCCGACTATAGTTGATCGGAGTTGTCATGTGGTTGCGGCAGTGGCCGATGATTTTATATAGTAATCCTCATTTTTTTTGCTTAAAAATTAAATAACATACATACATGCACATAACTACTGTGTATTAGCATATCTTATAGTTAAAATTTGACATTTACTTAAATATCAAAGTGTGAGTATTCAATATGTAAATACATAAAAGTTTTGTGCTATCAAAATAAAACCTCCAAAAAAATAATGCTTTACCTTTCTTCTGCTCTTTTAATGATGAATATTGTGGAGCTATAAGGAGCTCAGTGTTTTATTTTAAGTGATCTTTAATTTTATAAGCATTGAATAATTGTTTCTCTTAGCTAAATCTTATTTTGTTAATTCAAATTTGTATCTTGTGTTGCCATTCTAATTTTTATTTATGCATGTTGAGTTCTCTCACATTTTGTGTGCTACACTTATTTCATTACAAAATTAATATTTGCTTTTAAGTTCTCTACAGAAACAATATTTATGGGATTTGAGAAGTATTAGAACTTGATTTTAAATGAAATTAAATGTCCTTTTGTTCTCACACAATGTTACATCATATCTCTCCTAATCCTCAAATCATGACTCCATCAACTTATTCGTTCTGTCTTTGTTTCCCTATTCTCAATTTTATTTCTCTCTAATGAACTCTCTTAAATTCTAAGATTTTCTTTTTAATCTCTCTTCAACGTCAAAAAATTTACGATATTACTTTTTCATTAGACTCTACCATTTTGGCACTCATAATTTTTATTAAACAACAAATGTGTGCACAAATAGCTTCTAAGAAAAATAATCAAAGCACTTTGATGTAAACTATTATTTATAACATAGTGCATTTATATGCAATAACCACTAGCAGTACAAATCTATCTACATCAATATGTATTATTGTAACAATTATCCAATAAAGCAAAAGAGATTCATTGTGACTACAAACTCTCATCTATGTATATAGCATAAAAATAGTGATAAATTTGTTGCCTCTATTTAATCATCAAAATCTTACATCAATTCAATTTTATTTTATGATATAAATTATATTTACTTCAACATGATTTTATCTACTATTTCATTTTTTCTATGTATTCTATAAATAATATGCATTAGTAGCTTGATTTTCACCGTATATTGATGATCCTTCTTTTTATATATATTCTTCATGTGCTATTGAATTTATTTTTTAAGGCTGAAATTCAATTATGACCCTCTTTCAAGACTACACCATTATTGACATTATACTTATTGTTTGCAAATTGGCTGCAATTCAAATATAAAGAACCAATTATTTTTAACCATGTGAATTCTATTAAATCATTATGGAACCATATCATTACATAAATGTGTCAACATACTATGACAACAATTCTCATTATGACCAGTTTTTTATAATATTTATGGTCTTAATATATTTTTATTTTTTAAGCAAGTTAAGGCTTTATGTGATGATTCCTCTAGGTATTATTTTAAAATTTGAAGAGTTTTATGTTAGTGGGAATCACTAAGATATTTGGAACAAACAATCTATGCCATTGATTGATATAAATATCATCATATAAATTATTGCCTTAAACAACACCATATTCTTTCTTAAGATGACCATTAAACTTATGAGATACAAATTGTTGGACAAGTTGTTATGTGTGTTTGTGATTATTTTGATAGGTTTGTGACCTAACAATCTAGTTGGCTACACTAAATTGAATTTTGGTGTGCTTTGACTTGTGAAATCACTAATATTTATATGCACATGGAATTGACAAAATAATTAAACCATAATTGATTTAGGGCTTCACTCAGGCTAGTAGAATTAAATTTCTACTTGATGTTGAAAAGTAAAAAAATTAGCGATTTCAATTAGGATTTAAAGGACCTAAACTAGAAAAATATTGTTTAATTTTAACTTGAAGATCAAGAGATTTAATGGGTTAAATTAATCAATATAAAGCTTATTTAAGACCAAGTTATTTATTGATGTGTAAAAGTATGTTGTTCCTATCTTAGTTAGATAAACAAACACTTATAAAATTGAAATTAACCAAAAGCTAACTTTGGTCAACATTGAAGTGTAGGGGGGGGGGGGGGGGGGGGGGGGGAATATTTTGTATATTTTATTTATTTTAAAAAAAATAACACGTGATAAATATTTTTTTTTCAAATAACTAAATAATAAATTTATTATGCATAAATAGCCTAAAATAAGTCACAATCAATTAATTTTATCATTTACCTTTGACAACCAATTATAATGAGTTTATCATCAATAATCAAAAGTAATGCAAGATTAAAATCATAACATTCTTAATCATATTAGAAAGTGGTAAGAGCCAGTAAAGTAATGAGAGTAGTGAAAAAAAAGTAAGTAGTAACAAAATACAAAATAATTTATCATGGTTTGACACCTATGCATATGTTCATATCTCAAGTCCTTCATGAGTCTCAAAAATTTAATGTTTTACATTATTAAGTTTATGTTTTATTTCATGATTATGATGATTGTATCATTTTCAAAGCTATATTTATTTTGATTTGCAATATATATAGGTTATTAGAAAATTTAGAGAGCAAAATAGATGAAACAAATGCAAAAATGTTGAAGTGCAGAAGGGCAGAGAATCTATGCCACAAAGCTGTGCACTGTCGGTCGCCAAATTGAGAAATTATAGTTTTTTTAATATATATATATATATATACATAATATAATAAAATTTGGAAACTATTATTTTGATTTTGAAAAAATGAGACCGAACTGATCTCATATATGTCATAGTTTAAATAAACGAGTACAACACCACAAGCAATGCATCAACCCCGATGTATAGACATCTTACTTGCTAATGAGACTCGATTAAATAAACTAAAGAATCTATAACAACCATTTTAGTCTGCGAAACCATATATGTTGACCGACAAATTTTCTTTATTTGATGTGGAAGAATAGATAGGGTTTACATTAAGCTGAGTTCTAAAGTTTCCTATAGGGGCAAGCCCCTATAGTTAATTATATCTTAAATGACCAAAGTCACCTAAGAAAACTCTCAATTTAGATCAGAAAATATTATCTCTAAGAATTTCAAAGTGTAGGGCTTTCTAGGTCGGACAAAGGAGCGTCAAATGGGAAAAGCTCAAGTTTGGAACATTTATTATGGAATCCAAAGAAAAAAAAAACTAGTGGATGTCATGGATCCTGAGGAGAGCCTCTGTGAGTTCCCGAGCTAAACTATGGTTTAGTTTCAATTTTGATGAAACATTATTAAATATTTTATCCTATCAATTATTATTACTTAGGGTTTACATTTGCATGACATGATCATACAAATAGCCTGAAAAATAAGATGGTTTATGTCGTGATGAACGACAACATCAAAGCCTAAAACGATTTAGGGCTTAAATTGCACAGCACAGCTGTATAAGGGCCTAAAAGATGATGTGAGGATTTATGTCATACTAGATGACCTACCTCAAAGTCCTGTGGCTTTTTATTTAATTTTAAGGAAATGTTTTTGTTGTAAATCAAGCTAGTTGTTGTAGATTGTTATTCTCTATGCTGGCTCCAAGCTCCTTGTCGGAGTGGCAGCTCCAAGTTAAAGCTTTATGTCTTATGTCTTTCTTTTAATCTTTATTAATTTGATTAATTAACAGGTATATGTTCAGGTTTTACAGTGATCCACCCTAAGTAAATTGGCTATTGCTCTCTACCATAGAGCTCTTATGACTATAAAAGGAAAGCGAAAAAAAAGAACAGTAAAAAAAGTTGTAAAGTAAATAAATAAAATTGTGATGCACAAAATGTAAATGTGTACCTGAGCCTCTGCTACCGCTGCATGGTTATCTTCATAAAGCATAATATATTTGCGATAATTAAATAAATTGCAGGAAAGTAAAAAAAGAAGCATCTGATATAAAAAGAGCCAGAAAACAAGCCGTGTTAAAAGAAAACACTAATCAAGCAAAAGAAAACCCACAGTTACATAAAGAGGATTGGGACTAAGTGTAAGACATTCATGAAGGTGGGAGCTCAGAGATAAACTGTGTGCTTCCCAACCTTAAGGAAGAGCTATCAATCTGATAATCTATGGAGGGCAATCCTAACCTTGTTCCAAGTGATTAACCGTGGACTTTTGTAAATTTTTATTTTTAAATTTAATTTTCATGCATGTAGAGTTGACTTTAGCAAAAAAAAAGGATATTTTACGGTAAAGAGGATTTTTGTTTAAAATATTTTGTAAAGTAGTGTAGTCCACATGTTAATTATTTAGATCGAACTAGGGCTACAAGCGACCTAAGAATATCGGAAGCAATCATCTCCTCAAGAGTCATTGAATAATATCATCAGTTCTTATCCTCTCCCTCTATTGAAGGTCCTTGAGGTATGAGATACTATTCTAAAATATCACATCGTATCCCTCATTTAACACACATTAGCATTATCGTCGTTGCCCTAGCCACCGAGACCTCAGACTTACACAAGCCCGATGATCCATATGTGGCAAAAATAAATATCCCTAGTTACTCACAAAGATTTAAATACCTTAGAGAAGACTCAAATCCTTGAGCATTGGAGACTATTAGTGTAGTGTATTTCTATTGATTTAGGTGAATTGTTGGGTCCCGGGGCATAACTTTGCGGGTCTCTAAAAATTTTAATGGATATTTTTCTGGAACAAAGCATAATAAGTTTAGTTTTCCTTCAAAATATCCAAAAGATCATAAAATTATTCAGGGAATAACCCTAAACAGCTTTTAAAACCCTTTGAAACGTTTCAACATTTGAACTTATTATGTGGTTCCATTAATCATCCGAAGTTAAATTTAAAATTCAATGGATTACAGTACCCTGCGCTCAATGAACTTTAATATTTTAATTATCCCAAGGGTGGGGTACTCACACATCCACTTGATGTTTTATTTAAGATTTATGGAAATGGTTGCCTTGAAGAGCAAGCACAAGTCATTAAGGATCTTGTACCCAAGACTAAAGTCAGACTTGTAGTGTTTTAGAGGTATTCATGATAAATTATGTTTCTCTTCTCTAATCCTCATTAATTAAATTTCAATATCAAGCCTAGCTCACTACTAAGCCCGTAAATCCAATCTTCAGGGTAAATTTGCAAGGATTAAAATGTTGAATTAGAGGTACTTAATTCATATTGAAAGATCATGATTATCATCGAATCACCAATTAAGGGGGCTTCAAATGAGTAAGTTATTATCTTCCTAGCTCAAGCCCACTTCTTAGGATCATCCGATTAAGTTAACTTCCAAGTCATGATAATTTAATAATATTACAATTTTATTAATATTATAGAAAAGTGACAAATTGGTTTCTGCCTCTTAAACCCTTATGTTTCAACCATCCAAAAGAGCTCATTATGATCAATATTACCCATTTACCCTTTGATTTAACTTAAAATTCAATTAGGGTCTCAAAATCCCAATATTACCATTTTGCCCCTAGGGCTTTCCACTTCATAATCCATCAAATATAACTCAAATGACTTTGAAATTTTTGTGGTACCCCGCTCATGGGTCAATTAAAATATTAGAGGAGTGTCGGTCGCCAAATTGAAAATTTGTCGACTGCTTTTAAAATAGAATTTAATATATATATATATATATAATGTAATTGTGTGTGTGTGCTTTTAAAAATAATATTTTAAATTTGAAAATACGAGACCGGATCAATCCCATATAAACAATAGTTTAAATAAATGAGCCTAACACTGCAAACAATGTACCTATCCTGAGGGGTAAACACACTACTTACTGGTGAAGCTCGGTTAAATAAACTACCAATCCTGAGGGTATGATTTATTCTTCTTGTATTTATTAAGGTTGTGGCTCACACCCTTTGAGTTTATTTCATTCTCCTTGTTGAGATTTTTGAAGGGGGCTCATGGTTTAATTTAATGATTTGCCTTTTTTCTATTTTAGATTTTTTGGCACATGTTTGCCAAGTTTTTTTTTTTTGCTCGCCTTCTCGGAGTATTTTCTTATAATTATTGTTCAGTGGGGACTCTTAGTTTATTTATTTTAGTTTTTATTTTTCTATTTCTTAAAAATTTCTTTCATTCAAAATAATGATATGTAATTTGTGAAGTTGTTAAGGGTATTATAAATAAGTAAAGTGTGTGAAATTTGCTTACAAGTCACGTGCATGATGCATGATGATGTGGTATAAACTAATGGATATTGGCTAACATGTCATGCTTTTGGTGCGAAGTTGAAGCTAAAAACTAATTGATGGGCCTTCAATAAATGAAAGGCTAACATGTCATGCTTTTGGTGCCAAGTTGAAGCCAAAAACTAATTGATGGGCCTTCAATAAATGAAAAAAAAAATAAAAAAACTTAGTACTTAATTCAATTAATTTTAAAATGATTACTTATGTGAAACATGATCTATTCCTTAGAGGTTTGTGTATCTTTTAATTTTATTTCATTGGGACTTATTGCTTATTTAATACCAAGGGTTGGGGGTGTGCCACTTTGGAACCATTTTTTTAGGGCTAGTATCTAGAAAATTTTGAGGGTGGGAAAATGGGTTCCCATGTAAGCCTAAATGCAATTGCGATAGTGCAATTCCTATAGAAGCTTTCTTATTTGGGTTCCCACTAACTGACACTCTCTATAGCCACCTATTCACCCTATACCCCCTCCTTGAAGATCTTATAATTCCCTCTAGAAACCCCACCATAGAAATTAATTTGCTACCTATGACATGTAAGGAATCACAAGGCTAGGATCGTGATTTCCTAAATTTTTTGGGAAATTATGTGTTATCAGATAACAAATTAGTTTGTCCTAGGGTTAAACATTTGGTTGATAGCTTAGGGTCTATTTGGGGAGATTGTAGCTTCTTAAAAAGGTGGTTATGAAGCTATGGTGGTGGTTATGAAGCTATGGTGGTGAAGAAGACTCATAAATTGATGTAGAATTACAAATGAAGAAAACTTCCTCTTTCATTTGTGAAGTTTTTGTTCAATTATTCTATTCTTTATTCGGACAAAACTGATGAATTCTTCCTTCAATGTAAAAGGTCTGCGTTCGTATTGATAATTGGGACATAAGAAAGGTGAACTTAGTAAATTTGAAAGCTGTCATCTGTGCAACACTTCTGCCTCCTACCTTCACCGATGTGTGATTGCATTTTGAGTAATAACAAGGATTCAATTTGTCATTCGGTTCTAAAATTATGTTTTGAGGATGTTATGCTTCTCTTTTATGGCACAAAAAGATCTTTTTTGTCAAAATTTGTGGGCTTTTTTACATGGGGGATCTACGCTTGCTCTTTGTAGAGGACAAAGATAAGGTCAAGCCTACTTGTTCTCTACCTGAAGTTAATTTAAAGAAGCTTCATGTTTATCGGATCAAATATAGTTGAGTGATGTATAATTTTTTTAGTTTTGACCTTTAGTTAGTAAAATTTTTCTAAGGCAATGTTGCATTGAATATTAGATATGTGCTTTCTTAAAAATATTTGAAATTGCTTCCAAAGTTTATTATTATGGTCGAAGATATTATTTGATTTTTTTGGTTGTCAGAATGTTATATTATAAACTTTGTTTTTATGAAGATTAGAAAATATTGAATGTGTAAGTTAAAAGAACGCTCATCTTCATCCACATTGGCTAGCAACCTTTTTTGTTAAAAGTTGTCGGGCAATTTTGGCCAATTTTTTCTTAGATGTGAGCTAGCAGTGGAAAGTAAAAGGCACATGTGGGGGAGAAGGCTATGCTTCATCTTTCCCCTATTTCTCTTGTCTCTACTTATAAGTATGGCCTATTTGGTTTCACATAAGTGAGAGAGAGAAACTTTACTTGTAGAACTAAAAGTAGGAAAATTCACTTCCAAAAAGTTTATTTTTTTGTTGTCCCTCAAGAAATGCCTTCTCATATTTTTCTATTATTAGTTTGTGTAGAAAGTGGAACTATATAATAATCTTAATGTATTATTATATTACATTACATGCACGCACACGCTTCTGCACATGCACATTTACATGTGCATATATTCTTATTAATTATTACAATTTGTCACATATGCTCACTATTTGTTTTCTTGGAGAGAGATGCCCAAAAGTTCTGACTTATAATCATTGCCAAATCTTGACCTAACCTTAATTTTCCTTGCTGATTTTTCAAATCAGCCACCCTCAAAATTTTTCTCCCATCTTAAATCTACCCCATACAAGCTCTTTGACCTCCCAAACCTAAATCCTAGCCATGCCACCGAGAAGACAGGTGATGAAAGATGACACGAGATTTGTATATGCAAATATTTAAGAAGTTGACACCACTCAATGACGCCAAAAACTTGATGCAGACAAATTTATAATAAATATGCAATATAATCCTAATTTTATATAACAAAAATACTTTTTATAAAAATAATTTATCTTTTAAAACTCTTTTAAAACTGTCAAATCTCTTTTAAAATCAATGCAAGTATGTGTATCATTCAAGTAATAAATGACTCTAATGGAGTCCTATATATCGATCACACACGAAAGTTGGAAAATTCTAAAGTAAATTATGAAAATTTTTTTATAATAAAAAAAATAAATAAAAGTAAAGTGCGAAGTTTGAAAATTGACTACTCAGGTGAATGCTAACTAAAATGCAGATGCAAAATTACAGAAATTAAACTAAACTAAATACTAAACTTTTAAAAGTAAAATTATGAAAATTAAACAAAATTTGTTGTAACGGAAAGTTCAAATTTAAGAAAGCATCATTTCTCTTTAAAATGAGTATATGGTTTGTGAAGAAATATATATATATATATATATATTGTTGTGTGCCAAGTAGGATCAATCATATTCTTTACCCTTTTCCGAGTGTTATAAAAAATATTGACTAATCCAGAGTTTGGCCCTAATTTCGTGGTTAAGCTGGGAGGATACAGACTGCCACTCTAGAGCTCCCACTACACCCTCCCCTTACGGCTAACAATCTCGCATTAGTTTCCAATCAACTGAACCAAATTTGATGTTTTAATCTGTCACCTTAAAATCTCCAATTCTGCATCCAACAAAGTATATTTCCCTATTTATTTGCACCCAATCCTATGGATTACATACTCTCCCATGAAATGAAATGTGATTCTTCCTATGTTGTACAAATCATATCTCATTTAAGAACATATGTCTCTCAACAAGTTTTGACATTTTAATTGACCATATCAAAAAGTAAATGAAGATTGGAGTTCAGATCATCACACTTTATTATCATTTAAAATTGTGGAAAACAAAATATATTCTTTACAAAACCATATCTTCAATGTAGAGAGAAGAATAAAGAAGACTGCTCAGAATTCTTGAGAATGATACGAGAAAACAAGAATTTCATATATAAAAATAAGTTTACAAAACAAAAGAAATAAAAATACAAATTATCTCACAATCATTCCCAAGCAAATCCTTATAAGTTCTCTCCAAGTTTTCTCTCTTTACAATCACTCTCAATTCTCTATTAGAAATGTAATGAACAAGAAAACTCTCACCTTCCTTCGCCTCTTATAACCCTAGAAGAAAATCTCCTCTTCTCTCTCTAACTCACTATGTTTTCTCTCTCTCCCTCCCTCATATCATGTCACACACAAAAGCCCCCTTCAACTCTATGAAATCTTCTCCTTTAATTTGGGTTGCCTCCTCTTGAAAGAATTCCCTCCAATAATCAACTCTTTTGAAATCAAATGATGTGTCATTTGATCTGAGAGTCATATCCCTTCATAAAATAACCTTCCAAAGTGCTTAGATGCATTGAATTACTCCAAGAAGTGTGTAGAATAAGTGTCCCTTTGAAAATTTGGGCAAAATTTGTCTCGAATCGCCTTAATTTTAAAAAGTCATCCCTGGCGCATCATGCACCAGTTCTCTGGATTCTGGAGCATCATGCGCCAATCTGGTGCATAATGCGTCATAATCTAAAATTGGCTCTTTTTGCTCCAAATTTCGTTCTTTTTGTCATTTTTGCTCCAAATGCCTCAAAATGGTATGCTTGCAATAAAAACACAAAAATAACCTTATTTAAAGTGCAATATCACCAAAAATAAATATAAAATAGGTACTTAAAATAGTATATTATTTTGGTTATCAAAATCCCCCAAACTTAAATGTTACTTGCCCTCAAGTTACACTTTTATTACATAAAAGCATATGACTTAGGATAAAGATTAACTTATAACTTCTCTACTTTAGTTTAATAAATATAATAACAAAATTTAAGAAAAAGCCTTTAGTAACATAGATTCAAACTCTTAAGTCTAGGAATACTTAACAATCAAATTTAAGATTTCTGAATCTCTATTCATTTCAAGAAGAATTGCAATTTGTTATATTATGGACATTTAGAACATTCATATGAAAAAGACTTCATGAAAACTTTACTAGGAATGTTACTAATACTCCAATATAAGTTTAAAAAATGTAATAAAGCTCATTCCTTAAGAAGTTGATTCAAGTGAAGTCAATTTTTTATTAAGCTTCTCCTCACTTATTTTTCTTTTCTTTTTTTTTCTTTTTTCTTCTTTTTTTCTTTTTTTCTCTTTTAGGATCTTTTCAATCCTTTATTTTCTTTTTTTTTCCAAGTGAGAATTACTATATCTGGATAGTTTTTAATGATTTTGAACTTCACTATTCTTTTCTTAAAGTTAAAACTCTATATCTTTCGACCTTTTTTTACTTTATAAATTCGTATTAGTTTTGATGATTTTTCATAAAGTTTCATTCTTCTCTTCTTAAATGAAACTCTAAAACTCATAACACTTCAAAAATACAATTTTCTTTACTTAAAATAGAAAAAACATAATCTTATCATATCATACCAAATATTTTTAACTTTAAAATTGACTTTCATTATTAAAAACTCTTTACCTAAATTTACCACAATACTTAATAAATAGAAGTAGAGTCATTTAAAGTTAAATCTTAATATCCCATGCCATGTTAAATTATTATTATTTTTAAATATAATTACTTAAGGACAAAAAAAAATTATTTAACTCCTTTTTAAAATAAATTTTTTCTTTCCCCCAAACTTTAGTTTTTTAGTGATTTTAAAATTGTTTTTAATATAAAATTTAATAGGTGAAAGAAAACAATAACTGCATGAAAAATAAAAACAGACCTGTAGAGGATTTCTAACTATGAAACTAGGCTTTAGTATACTGCATGTACTAACTATAAAATTATATACAGACTTTAAAGCATTAAATAAAACATACTATATTCTAGAGAACTTGCTGAGAATTAGGATTCATTGAAAATGCAATCGCTTCCTCCAGTGATGAATCAGTTATCACAAATGTAGCGTATTCATTGAAAAATACACCCTTTAAACCATAAAAAGTATTGATATGATCAGCAGTAAATTCAACTTGATTACCTATAATTAGGATGTGATCTTCAGTAGTGAATCTCAGGTTTGCATAAAACTCCCAAACCATTGGGCATAAAACTCCCAAACCATTCTCCCAAACCATTGGGACAATTGCTACTGCAGTGAAGTAGCAAAATCTTTCCCAATTCCTGACAAGAATTAGTTTCTCGACCTCGCCACCCGATTTTGCAAACACCCGCTCTTGGATCATTCTATTGGTCTCCATATGATATTGTAACTATGTTGGGCTTTGAACCTAACAAATCTTCGCGCATCAAAGTCCTCGGATGACCTTCCTCTCTTAACTCGGGGAGCCATTTGAAAATTTTATGAAAATCCAAATATAGTCCAAATAAATTACTAAATAAAAAATCTAACTCCTCAAGCAATGTTATTTAGTAAGAAACTTTTCACCATGAGTTTTCTTCAAATATTTTCATCAAAAATCCCAATTTTTGGATCTCCCAAAATCCATTGTGAAAATAAAAATTTTCTAAGTTGAAGTGAAGCTCTTATCAGGAGAAGATGAAATCTATAGTTTTTAGCCTCTGAAACCTTCTCTTTCTCCCATAATGTGATGCCCTAGACCAAGGTCTTGAGGTAGAAGATGACTCAAGTAGTGAAAATGGAGTTTGTCTGTGCGATTTTGTGGTTTTCTAGGAAATATAGAATGTTCAAACCTTTGGCGCATCATGCGCCAAGGCTCTGTAAGTTGGCACATCATGTGTCAATCTGGTGCATCATGCACCAGGGCTCAAATTTTCCACATTTCGGTTTCTGTGAAAATCTGCTCCGTACCACTTTACACCAACCTCTATTTGACTAAAATAAACCTTTCTATATATACACAACACACACACACACACACACACACACACACACACACACACACACACACACACACACACACACACATATATATAATTTGTGATATTACAAACTAACATTTTTCAAGCCAACAAACATTAAATTCAGTGACCATGCTCCATAGATGACATTCATCACAGAGCACCAACGTCGGTTGCCACTGTTGCATGCTGCTAGCAGCCACCCTATCTACTATAACGTTGGTCACTGCTTGCCAATGCATTAATTTTTAAATACTTTGACATATGTTGCTTTCGTTTTACTTCAAACTAACAAAATAATGAAGTCGTCCATTTATGCTACAATGAATAGGACTTTAAATGAACAAATACACTCGATGAACAACTTAAACTTGACTTAATTAATGCTAGATCTTGTTCCTTTCAAATTAGTAAATAAACAAACTTGAACATTTTTTGAAATCTCAAAACTCAAACAAACTGAACATAAACATTGTCAAACTTTGTTCATATCGTTCAACAATTAACTTGTTAAATACTCGATATTAAACTCGATAATAACTTGTATTATATATATAATATATTATTTAAATAAATTTTATTTTGTTAAATTTTATTTAATTATAGACTTAATAATAATATATTATTTTATCAATAATATGTTTAGTTTAATTATTAAATATATATTTATTTTATTAATAAGTAAATAGTAATTTAAAATAAGGTATTTACAACTAAAGAGAGTATCATAAATGATTTTTCTTGTTGAATCATCATAATCTTGAATTTAAAGAGTTAATTTTTTTTTACTATCACACTGTAATTACTAACAACATTAATGTGGATTATCTTATTGCTATTATTTTTTTATTAATATAATTAAGTAAATGCTCATTCTTATAACTTTCAGGATCTATTTAATTCTTCCACTTAAAAATTTAAACCAGTGTTGTCCTATCAATAAGAATTATGTTGCTAATTAATAAATTTCAAAAATTTTAGAGTTCATAATCAATAAATTAGTATTTGCGATTAAATTACAAAACTATTTATTAAAATTTATATATGAAAATCTAAATTCTCCTTTGAATTTTTAGCTCATTTATTAGTTCGTTTAAATACTCGATCACTTATCATAAACAAATCAAGCTCAAACATCGAGAAAATTTAAAAAAATCAAGCTTGAATAATGTATGAAAGCTCTACACAAGCTCGAGTTGAACATAACCAACTTATAATTATACCAAGCCGAGTTCGAACAATGCTGCACTCGGGTCTGCTTGCTCGATTAAAACCTTAACTGTGAACCAGATAATACAAAAATATTTCAAATACAATGCATTATCTTTGCATTACATTCATTTCATATTGTATTATTTTCTGAGCCGATCACAAAATATTGATCGAAATTGATTTCACTTTTGAGGACATCTATTTATTTTGATAATTAGTCAAATCAAATTAAATCATATTATATTTAAATTCAAAATTATCAATTTTAATTTTAATAAGAATTTTATTTATCAAATTAAATATAATCCAGAGAGCTTCAAAATATTAAAATTAAATTATATATATATATATATATATAATTAATGAATTTATTTACAATGCAAATGAAGGAAACATAATAGATCAACGAGTAGTGAACGGAAGTGGTGGTGGCAGCTAACGGCGATGACAAATGGTAGAAAAAGACTTGTTACAATGATGAATAGAATATAAATTAATGAGAATTCGCGTACGTTCTTTGCTACTCGCGTTCAACTGGTTTCGCCCAAAACCATCGACTTTGTGACGGAGACCCACCGAAACTCTCTTCGTTCTTCTACTTTCGCTCTGCTCCTACTCACAACCATGGAGAAAGTGAGTGCAGGAAAGAATCCGGATTTATGAAATCTGGGACTTTATTTTGTACAAACCGACCGTCCACAAGGATTTAGGTCAAATCCTGCTCTAAATCCGTTAAAACACAACCCCTTTATTTCTGTTTTTTGATTTGATTGGGTTTATCAATTCCAAGCTCAATTCTGGAAGTTGAAGTCGTAGGAAGTGCCCGTTTAAGTGCCTCGGCATTTTTAAAAATGGCGCGGCACCAATTATTTTGCAAGTGTGCTTGTAGTAAAATAACGTTCTTGATTTTAATGAAAACGCGATCGCGTTCCAGCATTCGTGCCCTATTTCCTCCGCCGAAGGAAGCCCTCTCGCGCAGCATTCGGGCCTAGCTCCTCCGCCGAAGGAAGCCGCTCCTCCCGCACTCCCCAATCGCCAGTGAGTCTGGTAAAGAAATCCCTATCCTCTTCTTTCTTCTTCACTCCTTTTTCTGAGATTCTCCTCTCCCGATCTTCTAGGTCAGCCCTAAATCGCGACTTCCGTGCGGCATTCCGCTAGAACGCGACTCCCCGTTGCCGCTCCCTGCTTCCGTTCGGCCTCACGCTCATCTTCGGTAAGCTCGGCAGGTATCATCTTCCGAGCCCTCTTCTTTGCAACTCCACTGTCCACAGCCATTTCTTCCTTTTCTTCTCATCTCGACAGACATTTCTACAGCATTTTTTCCTCTTCGTCTTCTGCATTATTAGCTTGATAAATGTTCAAAGCTGATGACTTTGGACCTTGTGTGGTATCGTTTTGGGGGATCTATATTACTTTCAATTATTCATTTTTCTAATGTACGCCATCAGAAGTGAAATATGCAAATACAATGGACTTAATGTTGCATTTAAGGTTGTGCAAATCATGACATATATCTTTAAGAGACCTAAACTGTCTTCTCTATATATAAGAGTTGTACGTATAATAATTTGTACCCATTATATTCCACATTTGAGTCTTAAATTTGTGAACTTGGAGCCTGTTTGGAATTATTTTTATCTTTGGTTTTTTTTTAATTTTTTTATTTAGAAAATGTGGTTGTTTAGTGTATTTTCTAAGCATATTTTATTTTATTTTATTTTTAATAGAGATTGGTACTGTTTTTCTTAAAGAGATTAGTATTGCATATTAGATCATTCTCAATGGCACCGAAAAATAAGTCTTAGTTTAATAGAAATATTTGTGACTGATAGTAGACGTACAATCGCTTCACATTAAAACATAATTTTAAGATCTCATACATAATTTTTTTTCAAACTCCAATTCTAATCATTGTGTGTCTATGCATTTTAAGCTTATGAATATAATCTAGTACAGGCTCACATTCAGTTTTAAAAGCATTAGATATAGATTCATATTATAGCTTTAAATCAATTTTGACTTCACCTTGTCATGAGTTTCTATTTGACTTATGTAAATTACTTTTAGAATAGTTTTTACAAACGTTGGTTATGAATAACTTCAATGATTCATAATTTTATAATATCATCATTGAGAAAACTATGCATGTGATTGGAGCACTCTCAAATTAGTAATATTGATATTAATGTAAGGCATATAAGCATATTCATTTATTTATGTCTATGTGGATTCATAAAAACAATGTGTAAATATTTTCTTATTTGATGTTTTGGAATTTTTTTTATTTGGCTAACTATCTTTTATGTTGATTAGTTTTTGAGTATATATGATAACATTTCATAAAAAAATATTATACAGTTGATACTTTCAAGCTAGCCTCCAATCCAAAGTTGAGCTGCAATGCAAGAGGCCGAGCGTTTGGTCCTCAGGTTCGCCATTTTCTCGCGGTTTTTCCTACTTTTTCTATTTCTCCTACTATCTCTGATCATCACATGGAGATTTCTCTTCCCGCCCTACGATTCTTCAGCTCAACTTAACCCTAGCTGCCTCTCATCTTCTTCCAATGTCGATGATCTCTCGCATTTGGCGGAAGCTGATCGAGTACTGTGGCCGAGGATTAGGGCCTTGATAGAGGGAAGTGTTGTGTGGGACGGCGTCTACTTTGTCCGGATTGCAGAGTGTGGTTATGAGTACGAGCAGACCTATGCTTTCCTGCCCCTCCTTCCTCTGTCCATCTCCTTGCTCTCTCGTTTCGGTTAGCGGATAATTCAATTGTTTTGTTTGCCCCTATTTTATTTTTTTTAACTAAGTTTTTAGATTTTTGATTTTTTGATAATGACAGTGGCTCTCTTGCAGTTTTCGCTCCTTTGATCCCTGTGATTGGATACAGAGCTGTACTGGTGCTATCGGGTTATGTTCTGAATAACATTGCGTTTATTCTTGCTGCCATTTATTTCTACAAGTAAGCTACGACTCTTGTTGCAGTTCTTTTCCTGCTTGAATACTATTATGTTATTGATCCTAGTGAATTTTACTTGAGATGAATGTTTTTGGGTTTAATTTAAGAAACATTAGTGTTTAGAAATACTCTTTGGGCGAAGCTTATCTATAGAGAAAAAAAAATTACTTTATAAAGAAATCAAAATGTTCCAATAAATTCTTTTATGATCGGGGTTCCAATATCTATTCCTTTTCTACAATAAACTCATACCCTTTCATTTGATTGCGATGTAAATTATCTATGCAATGGAGTGAAGTTTGTCTGGTTTTGGAATACTTCAATGGTTAGAGAAAATAATCTTAGATAGCCAAGAAATCTCTTTGCAAGTTTTGGAAAGATGTGATTGATTAAAAAAATAATTGTTATTTTGCACTGAGAATGTAAAGTTGGAGGAATTTTTTGTTTTCCTGTCGCGAAAAACTTGAATTATGGAGGAGAGTCAAAAGGTCTTCGTTTGAGTTGGTCTAAAACTGAATACGTGGAATGTCATTTTAATAGTAGTAGAGCCAGTAGTAGAGTTGTAACAATGGGTGTTCAAATATTAAAAGGTGTGAACGTTTTAGATATATAGGGTCTACTGTTCAAAATGATGGTGATATAGATGGGGATTTTATTAGTAGAATTTTAATTGGATCGTTGAAGTTGAGGAATGCGTCCGACCTATTGTGTGATAGAAAAGATGGTGGTGAGACCTACAATACTTTATGGCATAGAATGTTGACCTTTAAAAGAGAAACATAAAACTAAGTTAAGTGTTGCTGAGATGAAACTGTTTTGTTGGATGAATGACTTGATACTTAGAGACAAAATACGAAACGAATGTATTCGTGAAAGGGTTGGTGTAGCTCCAGTGGCAGACGAGATTAGGGAGTGTCGTCTTAGATGGTTTGGTCACATTAATCGTCCACCATCTGATGATCCAGTTAAGAGATTAGATGTTTTAGATTCGACTTATGTCGAGAAAGGTAGAGGGTAGACCTAAAAAGACTTGGGCACGTTGTATAAAAAATGATCTTAATTGTATGGTTTGGAGGTCATATGTTGAATTTGCAGAAATATCATCTCTTAAAATCTAAAGTTGTACATGAATAGTATTTTTTCGAGGGAAACTAAATAATGGATATAGCACTACTTGATGTTTTAGCTTTGCAGAAGCTTTTATATTCATGATTCAGGGATTCAATGGGTGTAAGCCCATTGGCTAGTTACCCATCTTGATCACGGAAAAGAAATATCAATTAAAAATATTTATAAAGGTCTATAGTAATTTTTGTGCCATGATAACTTCTCATTTTGTTTGACTTAATATGAAATTTTAATATTTAAAGTTTTGATTTTTTTAGTCTAAGGTGATGATTTTTGGATGATGATAATATCAGTTTATATCCAATTATTATGTCATTTTAAATTTGTTTAGAGTATAGAGTACCATTGTCTAACTAATTTGAGGAAAACAATATTTTGACGCATTGACTTAAGGATTTCTATCCATAATCATGAATATTCTTGATCAAGTTAATTTTATTGACATAGGATTGAAAGCTTGTAATTGAGGTCAAAGTTACAATAAACCTAGGCAAATGAAGGTGTTTTAAATTTCAGGGGCTTATTTGAGATGTACTCTTATGAAACATATATCATGACCTATTGGATTGCCCAAGAGGAATTGTCCATCATGTTATAGAAGTTTCTGGATTTGTTAGGGCTGTTGATTTTTATTTAGTAATATAATGATTGATTTTCTATTAAGCAAGAAATGCTTTGTTGGTAGTTTTCATTGAAGCATTCTCCCTCAGCCTTCTCTAAGTCATTAAGCCACAATCATTAATTGCTTTAAGTGCCAATATTATCATATTGGGCTTGAGTTTCATCCCTCAAGACAATTGCATGCACAATTTTATTCCGAGCGAGGTCTTGATCAACATCACTTTGCAACATGTTTGAGTTGGGTTTAAGATATACCATTACTTTGACAAAGGACATAAGATGCTGATACTTCTTGCTATTTTATCTTGTGTTGATCCTAAGCATAAATAAGGGCTTATTTTTTAGGGTATGTTTTCCCACGACTGTTAGCTTTGTCATATCCACTAGTCCATGATCTGTGTATTTATGAACTTTGTAGTGGTGAGCTTGATCTTTTGGAAAACAATGTTTTTTTCTTTGATAGTACTTGAAATGATGTTTATTGGATTTTTTGCGGTTGCAGAAACCTCAACATTTGGTAACCGAGATATTTCGCCTATAGGAATAATACATGATTGGATTTGCTTTCATATATGGGCAACCTTCAACTTCATTGAGTTATCTGCATATTTCCATAGTGATGAGCTATCTTATCGAGCTTCATTGATAGGGAACCTTCAGTGAGTGATCCTTTCATCTTTTCTCCGCTATTGATTACGTATAGGTTTGTAGTTATTCATTAATCAGACTTAGTTGTACTATTAGACAACTCGATGAGAGTTGAACTCGTAGGCGTAAAGAGTTGATTGATGTTATAGGCATACTTTGTCAATGCACTTAATCACTATTATTTGGTGTTTGCTCTGATATCATATTATTAATTTATTCCATAAATGAAGTACAATCATAGTAGGACTTTAATATATTTTAACTTCTTTTTTTAATCCTCAATGTGGTCAATAACAATAAATGACCTGTTCTTTTTGAGACTCTTTTCCTCACAACTTCAATGATGTTAAGGGGAGCAGGTGATAAATTTTGCTCGACTTTGCGAGACAAACTCATGGGAGTACAATAATAGATTAGGTTGTCTTGGATGCGGTTGTTTTACATTAAGGCAAACTTGGGATTGCCTTAAAAATTGATGTGTTGTTGAAGCACTCAACACATCGGGTTCGATAAAGGCAACATTTTTTCACTTTTTTTTGTTTATTTTCTTGTAGTTGCATCTTTTCTCTTTTTTAATTTATTTATATGTTTATGATTGCTAATCTATTTCTTTAGAAATAAAAAAAATGCGCTCATCTTCTCTTAAAATGCCTTGTTCTAAAAGATGTATCAAACAATGACCTTAGGAGATGCTTATTGCTTGTGCTCATAACATTCTATGAATGAGGTGGGTAGACCTTTTGTGTGTGCAGACCTTTCTCTTTCGACGACAGGGATTGTGGAGACACAAGGATATGAGACTCTTGCTTGAGATTTTTGCGATTATGACGATGCTTCTGTTTTCTTTTGTTTTTTAGACTCAAATGTTATGATTTTGGGATTTCATTTGTTAGGAGATGGAGTTTCTTATATGGTGCTTTTGTTCATTCGTAGTAACATCAAAGGTTGTCCTTGATTTCCTTTAAGGAGAGAAGACCAAGCAAATTTCACTTGGCAAATGTTAAAGAAAGTTTACAGAGAGCAATGAAATTGTTAGAGCTGACGATGGCGGATTTACTTATAACATCTTGGCACCAAGAAGTGATATGTATTAACATCATCAAAATTATTCTCGTTAAATTTCGACCACATTTGTTAACTGTTTTATTTTGGTGAAATATTGAAAATATTTTATTGATTCCTTTTTTTTCCGTTCTTTATTCTCTCAATGTGATTAGAATGAAACTCTTTGTTAAATGAAACATATTCTCTATTTATAGGTTATCACTTTTAATATTGAAGGACTCAACAACTTCTTTGCAAGCATCTGTCTTGTTTTGTTTCAACCCTGCTTCTATATTCTACTCATCAATGTAAGATTTTTAAACATGTGAAATTTTATAGTATTAAAACTCTAAAACTGGCATCTATAATCATAACAAGTTTTTTGTTGGCAGATATTCAGAGAGCCTTTATGCGTTATTTTCAATTTGGGGTATATTCTATTTATTTTCTGGTTCGAATGCTATGGCCATGCTCCTCCTTGCTGTGTCTGGTGCAGCTAGGTCAAATGGAGCCATTAATGCTGGATATTTTTGCTTTAAGGCATTGCTTCAAACCTATGATGCCATCACCTATAAAAGAAGCATCAGAGTATGTAGCCAATCCAACTACCTCCCTTTCTTTTATGTTGAATATAGAAACATAAATGAAGTGTAACATTCACTAAGACATCCTCATGATAATGCATACATAATTTTAACGTGCATCTTCGTTAAGGTAGGTTTTAGATTCACAATACAACAAATGATGAGAAATATGTGGATGCTTACATTGGTGATTAGTATATTAACATTCTATTGTGCAATGTCAACATCTTTATTGCAGTATAATCAATGAAAAAATTAAGATTTCAAGTGTGAGGGGACAAAAAAATTTTTCCAAAATTTATTGGAACAAAATTTCTATAAATTATATGATTGCAGTAAAATGGTGATACTTTCATATGATGCATAGCCTTGTTTGTTTTGCTCAAACCCCTTGGTTCCTGTTACGCCCCGCCCATAACAGACCCGAATGTAACAAGATCGGTCCATCTTAGACCTGGCGAATGCCCCCCAACCTGCCCACCTGGCCGGTCTGTAGTAATCACATACTCAAGGAGGAGAAATTAGTGGAGTTTGGAGGGAAAGTTGGAAGGAAAGTTTTGAATTGCTGTGGGATGATTCTATTAAATGGAGTAACCTAGGGTTTGCCTTTTTTATACATGTTTTTTGGGCTGATGTGTTCTTTCTTCTTCTTGTGGTGTTCCTTGCAATGTAGAGGGTTGTGGGAGGGTCGATCTACCTCTCGAATAATAGATCACCCCTATATCTTGTTTTTCTTCATCTCCCGTAAGAGCTACTCTCATTTGATTTTTCCACTTATCTATTTTAGTTTCGTCGTTGTTTGCTCACGGATTTTGGCCCCGAGGCGTATCAATTTGGTATCAGAACCTAGATCTTGGTGAGACGGCAGTAAAGAAAGTGAGCGTGCTAGAAGGAGAGGTGGTACAAATTAGATCGGGAATGGAAGAGAGGTTCGCCACCATGGAGGACATATTTTCTTCCATTGAAAGTCAAATAGAGGATGGATTCGAGAGCATAAGGGAAATGCAGGAGATGATGAAAAAGCTCATGGAGATGCAATCTAAGTTTGTGCCGATCGCTCCAGTTGCAAACCCTAACCAAGGGTTGATCAGGGAATCCTTGGTTAGGTCAAAAGGGAAGGAGATCGAACGAGACGACAACTAGGAAGACATAATTTACCAACATGAGTGTCCCCCTAATCCTCCGAGAGGTGGGGGAGTGGAGACTTCCAATGGAGGTGGGTGTGCCGAAAATTGGAGTGATGGGGTAAAGGGCACGGAAGGGTACGATTGAGGAAGAAAGGAATGCTTATGACCGGAGGAAGGAGTTCCACCCTAGATACATGGGGGGAAATACTAGACGAAGAGCAGGTTGGTGTGGATATACAAGAGTCAGAAAAATTAAGATGCAAATCTTTGAAGGGGATGATGCACATAGGTGGGTTTGTCGGGTGGAACGATACTTTGTAATTAATGGGTTAACTGAGGAAGAGAAGCACATGGCGGCGGGATTATGCTTTAAGGGAAAGACTTTAGCTTGGTTTCAGTGGATGGAGTCTAGTTATTCGATGCACTCATGGGAGGAGTTTAAGGATTGCTTGTTGGAGCGTTTCCGAGCCATTTGGGAAGGAGACCTACACAAACAATTCTATGCTCTGACTCAGGAGGGTTATGAAATACCGGGAGAATTTTAAGCTCTTGTCAGAATGGTTGAGGGGGATTTTTGCAGTAAGGCTGTAAATGAACTTCTTGAAAGACCAAAAGCCCGACATACGAGCAACCATTCACCCCTTGAGACAACGAGGATTGAAGGAAGTGATGGAGCTCGCCTAGCTGATGGAGGATATGAAATAGGTGAAAAGAACCAACAAATGCGGTAACACCAGAGGATTCTATAAAAGCACTGTGATAATCACGACACTAAGGACCCAAACTGTATCTTTTTCGAGAGAAACGTCCAAGGAGAAGAATACGGGACCCATTATGGATGTAATTTCAAGCGTCTCACAGAAGGAGAAGTGCGGTATAAAAGAGCAAAATGATTATGTTAACGCTGTGATGAGAAATACGCCCCAGACCATTGTTGCAAGGGGCACGCCCTTTAGATTCTTTTAGTGCAGGAGGAGGATATGTAAAGCGAGGAATCAGAGGAGAACTTAGTGGAGGAGCATCTGCATTTGGATGTGGCGGATGTGTCCGTAAATTTGGTGGTGGGATTTACCCCAAATCACATCAAGAAGGTGAGGGGATGGATTGGCGAACAGCTAGTTGTGGTGCTGGTAGATAGCGGGCCCACACATAAATTCATCTCAAATCAGGCCATGAAGAAGCTACAGTTGGAGCTGATGGGACAGGGAAGGTGGAGAAAGTCAAGGAATTTGCAAGGGGTTGGTTTTGACACTCCACGACCTACAGGTGGTGGAGGACTTCCTTCCCTTAGATTTGGGTGACACAGATGTAATTTTGGAGATGAAGTGGTTGCGAACGCTTGGGGAGATGAAGATGGATTGGAAGTCTCTGACAAGGAGAAGTTAGTTTATACAAAATAATGGCGTCGCTCAAAACCGTGATCAAGTCGATTCAAGGAGGGCTGGGATACCTGGTAGAGTTGTAGAGCATTGAGGAGATTCGAGATTTAGAGTTGGCAGAGTTTTCTGAAGGGGTCCAACATCTACTACAGTAGTTTGCGGATGTCTTCCAACATCAAAGCAGTTTTACTCCCCCAAGGGAGAACAAACATACTATTACCTTAAAGGAGGGTGTTTCCCCCATCAACATCAGATCATACAGGTGCCCTCAGATTCAGAAAGATGAGATAGAGAAGTTGATGCAAGAGATGCTCGTGGTCGGGATTATCAGATCTAGTGTGGGCCCTTTTTTCAGTCTGGTCCTGTTGGCAAAAAAAAAAGACGGTAGTTGGCGATTCTGGTTGGACTATCGGGCTTTGAACAAAGATATGGTGTTGGATAAGTTTTTGATTTCTTTGATTGATGAGTTATTGGTTGAGCTTTATGGGGTAGTCTTTTTTTAAAAAAATGATCTTAAGTCTAAATAACACCAGATCAGGATGGATCCAACAGATGTGCAGAAGACAATGTTCAGGATACATGAAGGGCATTATGAGTTCTCAGTGATGTCGTTTGGCGGCGACATTTTAGTCCATCATGAATAGGGATTTTCAACATTATCTCTGGAAATTTGTCCTGATTTTCTTTGATCACATTCTGGTCTACTGTCGTATATTTGGGGCACCTAAAGACAATCTTGAAGATTTTGAGGGAAGACCAGTTGTATGCCAACTTGAAGAAATGTTCTTTTGCACAGTTGCAGGTGGAGTACCTAGGGCATGTGGTGACCAAAACAGGGTTAGCAGTGGATTAATCCAAGATCGAGGCTATGGTTGGTTGGCCTTTACCAAAAATTTTTAAAGAGTTGAGAAGATTCTTGCTCACCGACTATTATCAGAAGTTCGTGAGAAGATATGACACAATAGTATGGACACTGACAGAACAGTTGAAGAAAGACAATTTCAAATGAGGGAAGCAACAACACATGCATTTGAACATCTGAAGCCATGACCAGTGTACCGGTATTAGCACTTTTAGATTTTAGTAAATCATTTGTGGTGGAGAGGAATGAGTCAAGGTACAGATTGGGACTAGTGCTCATGCAAGATCAGTGACTGATTGTCTACTTCAGCCAGGTTCTTACGGCCAGAGCGAGGCTAAAGTTAGTATGTGAACAAGAATTGATGGCAATTGTCTTGGCCTTTCAGAAGTGGCGACTCTACTTGTTGGGACAACATTTTTTGGTCAGAACAAATCAAAGGAGTTTAAAGTACCTCCGGGAGCAGCGGAAGGTGACTGAGGAGCATCAGAGATGACTATCCAAGGTACAGGGGTATGATTTTGAGATTCAGTACCGACCCGAATTGGCGAACAAGCTGGCGTACTATCGAGAAAGGTGGAGGAACCCCAATTGACGGTCCTATCGGTACCCTTGGTCCTAGATTGGGAAGCCTTGGACAGGAAAACAAAGGGGATGACGAGCTGAGAAAGATAAAAGCCGAGATGCTACATGATCCGAACAGCCATCCAGGATATACATTGAGGGGACAACAACTACTCTACTAGGGGCGATTTGTGCTACCAAAGTCGTCAGAGTATATTCGCAGATTATTACAGGAGTTTCATGACTGTGTGATCGGGGGACACTCAGGGGTGCAAAAAACCAACAGTTGACTGGCGACAGAGCTTTAATGGGTGGGAATGCATAGAGACGTTAAGGATATGATGGCAAAATGCGACGTATGTTAGCAACACAAGTACTTGACCGCAGCACCAGGAAGTTTACTACAGCCATTGGCATTACCGGAGAATGTTTGGGAAGAAGTGACGATGGATATTATTGAGGGATTGCCACAGTCATAAGGGTTCACTATGATCATGGTGGTCGTGGATCGCTTGAGTAAGTATGCACATTTCATTCTTTTACGACATCTCTAAATTGCGGTCTTAGTTGCGATAGTGTTTATCCAATCGTTGTACCAGAATCAATAATATCGGGTAAGGACAAGGTGTTCTCAACCACTTCTGGAAAGAGTTATTCAGGTTGCAAATGACAGTCCTTAAGAGGAACACCACATATCATCCTCAGATCGATGAGCTGATGGAGGGAGCCAACAAGAGTGTGGAGACATATCTGCGTTATTTTGTATCTAATACGTCGAAACAATGGGCCAAGTGGATTGTGCAGGCCGAGTATTTTTATAATCCTTTGTATCAAACTGCAACACATACCATCTCTTTCAAGATATTAAATGGATGAGATCCACCTCACTTGATACATTATGGGCATATACATTGATCTCCAATATCAATTAGTACTCGGAGAAGAGGGATAGGATACTAGCAGAGTTAAAAGGGCATTTACTGACAACTCAACAAATCATGAAGAGGAAAACGACTGAACACGGGAGAGGTGCAGTGTGAACCAGTAAACATGGTCTACCTGAAGTTGAGCGCTTATCGACAAAAGACGTTGGCTAGGAGGAGAAGCAACAAAATTTAACTGCGATACTTTGGACCATATTAGGTGATGGAATACATCGGGGCAGTGGCTTATCATTTGAAATTACCACCATCGTTCACACTACACCTGGTCTTCCATGCATCACAACTAAGACGTGCGATTGAAAATCATACACCCTCGTCTACACTACCGTGAACGCTGATGGAGGACTTGGAGGTGATTCTGGAGCCGCTAGAGATTGAAGGAGTGCGCCAAGCAATAGGGGGAGCGAAAGAGGTATTAGTTAAGTGGAAATGACCGCCAAACTATGAAGCAACACAAGAGCCTTTTGGGGTGATCCACAAGCAGTTTTCATCCTTCCGCCTTGAGAAGAAGGTACTTCTTTGAGAGAGGAGTATTGTTACATCCATGCCCATAACAGACTCGGGCGTAACAAAACCGGTCCATCCTGGATAGGTCGAATGCCCCTCAACCGAGCCGCCTGGCCGGTCAGCGTCGTTAGAAAAGGCCGAGCGGTAATCTGTCGCAGCTAAAGAAGGCAGGGAGCAGGAGGGGTCCACAAGGGCTTTAATCACATGCTCGAGGAGAAATTAGAGGATTTTGGAGGGAAAGTTTTGAATTGCTATGGAAGAATTCTATTAAAGGGAGTAACCTAGGGGTTGTCTTTTTTATGCATGTTTTTTGGGCTGCTGTGTTCTTTCTTCTTCTTGTGGTGTTTCTAGCGACATCTAAGGTCGTGGGAGGGCTGGTCTACCTCTCGAATAGTAGATCACCCTTGTATCTTGCTTGTTTTCCTTTGTTTTTTGTTAGAGCAACCCTCGTTTGATTTTTTCACCTATCTATTTCTTTTTCGCTAATTTTGATTGTGGGGCGTATCAGTTCTTTTGTTGAGTGTACTATTTTCAATGTTTTAACTTTGTAATTTTATTTACATGTTTGTAATGCGTGTAATTAAGATTACAGTTGATGCCAACTTTTGAAGCACAATGATCATTTCATCAACTAAAGAAACAAGTTAAAACATGATCCACAACTGGCTGTACTGAAGATTTTTTAAACGATTTTAAGGTGAGGATGATCTAGTGCATTCGTTCTAACGTGATGGGGAGAGTCCCAATTAAATAATTGGTTGAGTTTCCTTGGTATAGGTTTAAAATTGATTCTATTTTGATACTTATTAATAATATATACTTATCCAAATTATGTTTAAAATTGGAAAGCCATTCGTATTCTGCTGTCTTTTTTTTTTTTTTTTAATCCCATCATCCTTCACAATTGAAAAGTTCAAATGTTTTGCCTTAAAATTCTTATGGTCAGACACCTGATTGAGGATGCCTTTGTCAGCAGACACTTCATGATTGAATCTTTCTTTCAAACTTACTTATCTTAAAAATTCATTTATGAATGTCCTCCTGGATCAGAGCAAGTACAATTGAACATTTAAGAAGTTCATAGCTTATCAAGTAGTATAAGAATGCAGGTTTAAATTGTAACATATTAAGTCATCAAGACTCAAAAGCAAAGTTCAACACGTCCAACCTAATTTAAGTGTTTATATCTAACAACATTGATTTGTTGCTTAACTAGAAATGCGTGTACCTAAACTTATTTGTAAGTATTGGGGAGAGCTAAAATTTTAAGAGTTTATAGATGTGCCACTGCACATCTTATGGAAATATCTACGCTCCACAATCTTTGTTCTGTTGCTTGGGTACTTGGCTTAGTGGATCCCTTAAGATTATTTTCTGCTTTGGTTATTTCATGGGGCTGTAATCATCACAATCAAGAAAGGTGCATCTGCAATCACGGCACCAATTTCTCCTTTCCTATTTTAAATTGGTGCATGCCCTTTCTCCATGTTAATTGATAAATCTGAACTTAAAGTTTGCCTAGATTTCTTCTTTAGAGATGTTTTCAGTCTAAAAGCATGACTCCATTTTTCCCATGTATATCCTATATTTAAACTAGACATAGTTTCACCGGTGAACAAGTGATCCCTGAATGAGGTAAACAACAGTACATTGAGAGCCAACAAGCAATGTTTAAACTAACTATTTTTTCATTTCATTTTTAGAGCTATTTTTTATTGCAGTGCATCTCCTCTTACAAAAACTACTCTGTTTGAAATTGCACGATACTTTGACTTACTAAAAATCATAAATAATGTGTTTTTTATTCCAACCAATTCTCTTTCTTTTTTTCTAATCATTTATGTTTGTCGTTTAGCTTGGTCTGCAGGCTATTGTTAATGGAGCTGTTTGCTCAGTTTGTCTGTTAGTTCCATTTGCTGCTTTCCAAGCTTATGGATACTACAATATATGCTTTCATGGTGCTTCAGATGGGTTGAGACCATGGTGTAGCTCGAGAGTACCTAATTTGTATGGTTATCTTCAAAGTCACTACTGGTACGTACTTTAAGTTTTGCACATTCTTAACTATATTTGGCATTTGTTTTGTTTTTCAAATTACTAGCACTTTTTAACAACTATTATTACATGTTTCTTCACTAATATAGCTTGGGAGGTTTATAAATTTAAAGAGCGAAATTATGTAAGTAGGGAAGATTGTAATGCTCGGTTTTAATCTGTTTGTAACGCTAGCAGGTAAAAGAAATAGAGAATGAGGTGGTTCAATTTGTTCTTTTTAGAGGAGTTTGGAAGAGACGAATGCAAGCGGCATAGGTTTGAGGCTCGAACCAAACACATGAGGGTATTCGTCTAGCTAGCTAAAGCATCAACCGAACAAAGACAAGTGCGACGACGACTTTGGCCACAAACGTGCGCATACCCAATGGTTGCAATCGCGTGCTATCAGCGTGTACGATGGCGACGAAGCAAGCTGGAGTAGTGATAGGCTAATATAGGTGGTTCTGAGAAGGGAAAAATAGGGAGCCATGAAAGGGAACATGAAGCAGATGGGATCGCATGTAGAGTCAAGAGCAGAACGTGAGTGATCAACTCATGCGTGTTGTCTCCGGGTTTTGGAGTGCCGATTTGAGCGGGAGTTATAGGAGCAAGTTTTAGTGGGAGATTCAGAAAGTGAGCATGTGGTAGAGCTCGAGCAACGACATATGTAGGTTAATCAAAGTGTGGATTGGCTATGCGAAGGTTAAGGTGTCCCTCTTTATAATATAGTGTCTTCATATCGTATTTTTGAATTGTATAAGATTTGAATTTTAATTTGATTAAATTATATTGAAGTTTTATTAGAGTTAGATAATAAAAATAATAATAATGATGATAATACTTATTAAAATTAATTTTTTTAGAAGTTAATGTTTGTATCTTTAAAAAAATCAATTGATGAATTCTAATTATGATAATAAAATAATTTATTTAAATGAGAGAAATTTAGGATTTGAAATGGCTAATGAGTGAGATAAGAATAATTAAGGAAGTGTTCCATGTTAAATTGATGTAAAATATTTGAATAATTGAGATCAAAATTTCACTAAAAATAGATATTAGTAATTTAAATAAAGAATACTCAGTAAAGAAAAGTTCAATATTATCTTGAGATGATCAATACCAAATTGTGAGCATCTAATTAAATAATAATGTTAATTATGATCTATAGATATATGTATGTATGTATGTATGTATCTATGTATATATACTTTGTTATGGAAAAGTTAATTTAATGAAAAAATGATATTTAATAATAGAATAATAATAATAATAATAACTAACATTCATATTTTATATGAATAATTAGGTGCTCGTTTAAAAGAAGTTAAAGCGGAAAAAAATAAACAAGCCATCTGAGATCGAGGTGACTACTCTTATTTTTAATCTATGATATTATTTTATTTCTTCTAAACTAATTACGTTGGTAATTATGACATTTATTAAATTCAATTGCACAATTTTATTCTTATTTATTTACTCTTTTATTTATTGATCATATTATTATGAAAGTTATATGTAGGGCTGTAAACGAGTCGAGCTTGAGCGAGCTCAGGTTTGGCTCGTGTTCTGCTCGTTCGAAATAGCTCGTGTTCGAAATCAGCTCGTGTTCAAAATCGGCCCGTGAATAGTGTGTTCGGGTTCGGTTCGATTTAAATATTCGTGTTCGTGTTCGGCTCGAAATTGACTCGTTAAACTTAAATTGAGAAAAATAGATGTAAAATGTGGGATTCGAACCTGGATCAAATATATACAAAAGAAGACACTAACCACATTGTCACATGAGGTGTTATGATTTAAACTTAGACATAAATATATATAATATATTATTATATAAATAATATATGTAATATATTGTTATATAAA
>NW_018225623.1:190952-207788 GCF_001263595.1 Phalaenopsis equestris | reverse complement strand
GGCTCGTTTATAATTCGAGCTTTAAAAATTTGTTCGTGTTCGACTCGTTTACTTAACGAACGAGCCGAACACGAGCTACTTAACGAACCGAACACGAGCTGTTCACGAACAACAAGGTTTTTTGACAGTCTGAGGTATATGTTTTTACTAATACTTATTACTGTTACACACTATTTAAAAAAAATATAAATTATATTGAAGTGAATAATATGAACATAAAAATGATATGAATTATAAAGATTGCTTGCCTGTGCATATTGAATATGATGGAGTTCATCCTTTTTTGATACTAGCCAAGGACATGAAATACCTATGCACGTATATTGGTAAATGTGTTTAATATTGAAATATCTTAACTCGTACAACTCAGATGTTGTTTTTCTGACAAATTTAAATTATTAAAATAATATATAAATGAGATATTGCACTAAATGGTAGAATGTTCCAAGTCTTCTTATAGTCATAATGAAATATTGAATTGTCAATTATTTACGCCGATTCGTTAAATTTAATGAACATGCATATTTTTTTGTTTCCTTTACTTTATTTTAAAATAGAGTATTCACTTGTTTATAGTTATTTAATTGTGCTTTAAATTAGCATTTTTGGATTCAAGCTTTTGATTAGAAGATGAGTGACTAATGGGAAAATGTGTATTGAAGACGACAGAGGTAACACAGAGAAAGACAATTTTTTTTGTTTAATTTAAATTTCAATCATTAGTGTCTCTTTCATTTTTTTGGATTATTATTAGCATTAGTTTGTGATATAATTTGTTTTTCATTGTTCGATCACCTGTTCCCATCTTAGAATTTCAAACTCCCAGGTCAAATAATGACATCAACATGCTTGTCGTGTCACTAATTATAACTTCTCTCGCAAAGAAGAGTCAAAGCCCTAACAAAAAGTTGTACATTTGCTTGAACTTGATCGGCAATTACATATTTGTTATCAGCCATTGATGTTTTCACACTTTGGTTGCATGCATTTTCATGCACACATTTGTTGCTTCGTGGAATGTACCAGTACATTTGGGATTTGTTGACTCGTGCACACATGCAAATATTTCATGATGGTTTAAAGCATAACATAGTACATGTCAACTATATAATAAATACTTTGATGTTAAATGTTTATCTAAAACTTTCTTGTTGAAACTATATGGATGCATAAGTATAATTTCAATCATACATTTTCAGGAGGATTTAGGATTAATAATGTTTAAATTTTGATATTGACGGCATAAGTATAATTGGATATATTATATGAATCTGTTTGGACATATTATTGTTGTAAGTATATGAAGGAAATCTTATCAATTAGTTATAGTAGACAATTATTGGAGTTGTCTGTGTAAATGTTCCTACTCATAAAAATGATTTTTTAACAGGTTTAGAGTATTTGTGTTTTTGATTCATAGGAAAGTTTGTTATTTAATATTTATTATACACAACGATCACGGAAGATAATTTGAGAATAAGAAAATTGAATACTTTTGCAAAGAGCTAGGTGTTTCACACAATTTTCTGTGCCTAAAACTCCGCAATAAAATGTTATAACATCAAGGAAAAATTTGACCGTGTTTATGGCTTTCTAATCAAAATTGAGCAAATATATGAAGTACCTTTTTAACAGAATTAGCAAGCATGGTGTGTTACGTTTTGAATAGAAGCAATATTTTTCATTGGTTAAATAGAATTCCTTTTGAATTACTCAATGGAAGAACACCAAATTTATTGCATCTTCATGTTTTTGGGTGTCAATATTTTGTTCCAAACAATGACAAACCAACTTAAGAAAGTTTGATGATAAAGTTGAAGTAGTATTTTGAGGGTTCTTATTGACAGGAAAATTGTTTGAAGTCTTTATTAAGAGAAACATAGTTGTAAAAGAGTCTGCACAAGTTATCTTTAATGATTCATGTAACCTTAGCCATACTAAAGAATTAAATTTAAGCGAGGTTGTCATAATTACTATTGAAAATTTAGACCTGAAGAATAAAGAGTAGCCACTTCCTAGGGAGTAAAAATGTGTTTAGGGTCTGTTGGGGATTACTTTCTATTTTTTATTTTTGTTTTTAGTTTGTTTTGCTTATTTTCTGTTTTCTATTTTCTCTTCTTAGAAAATATGTTTGGTATTGTTATGATTTATATATTTTTAAAAACAAAAAAAATTTAAAATATGTTTGGTTGAGTATTTCTTATTTTCTTAAAAAAAAAAAACTATATTTTTAATAAAACTGTTGGGTGCACGTGCGTTAGTATTAAGCTCTGCCACCCATAGCGTATACGACGTCTTCCTTGCTCCACCCAGCATGAAGCATTATGAGTGGTATGGCGGGCGGCGGGCTTCAGGAGGGGCGGCGGGCTTCAGGAGGAGCGGCGGGCTGGCAGTAGGCGACAACGGGTGGCAGGTGGGCGTCAGTTGGGTGGCGACAGGTAATGTTCCGAAAAGCGTGTTTTTAAAACAAAAAACATAATTTCTGTGTTTTTGATGTTTTTAAACTAAGTTTTATGCATTTTAAAAACAAAATAAAAAAAAAAACAAAAAAATGAATAAACAAATACTATTTTTGGGTTTGTTTTTTGTTTTTTGTTTTAAAAATAAAAAAACAGAAAACAAAAAATTGTCCCAGAAGAGGGCCTTAGTTATTCTAAAAATCAGATTATTAGAAATTCATTTGTAGGAGTTAGGACTAGAAATTCTCTAGGTGAGTAATAAGCCATACCACATTTATCTTATTGATAAAATTAGCCAGGGTAGAAGAAACATTAACAAATTTATTTTGGGTGGTAGCTGTGCAAGAGAAATTAAATCTATTTGTTATAAATAATGTTTGGGAACTAGTCACAAGACTTGTTGGTCGGAGCATTGCATGAACAAAATGTGTCTTTAAAAATAAATTGAATGAATCTCGGATTAGTTATGAGAAAGCTAAAATTAATTGCAAAAGGGTTTAACCAAATCGAAGGAATAGGTTTTAAAGAAACCTTTCGATTAGCAGCTTAACCTATGGTTGTTAAATTTTTATTCACATTTGCATGCTTGGAGGGCTTCAAATTGTAGCAGATGTATGTAAAAATTGTGTTTCTAAATGGCTTGATAGAATAGAATGTATATATTAAGCAGCCACCTAGTTTTGACAGCTCAACCTACTCTAATCATGTTTACAAACTAAAAAAGGACCCTGTATGAATTAAAGCAAGCTTTTATGGAATAATATGACAGACTTAACATATTTTTATTTTAAAATATTTTTTTTAAGGGAACTGTTGACAAGATATTGTTTATTGGAAACTCTGATTGTGATATCCTGACTGTTTAAATTTATGTTTATTGTATATTTTTTAGTGCTATAAATGACTCATTGTGTTGAGAATATTTTTCAAATGATCGGTCATTAATTTGAGATGAACTTGATGGAGGAGTTGGCCTCTACATTTAAGGTTATCAAGCAAACGAGAGAAGGAAATATTTTTATATCATCCTAATAAATATATATAGGAACTTATCAAGAAATTTGACCATGGAAGAATGTATGAGCACAAATAGCTCTATAAGTGAAAACACTACTAGTTAGAAACCCTCGTGGAATATTTGTAAATTCGAAGTATTATTAAGGTATGGTTGGATCACTACTATATCTCACAGCGAGTAGACTTGACATCATATTCAGTGCTCTTACATGCACATTTTCAAGTTATTTCAAATGAATCACATCCGATAACAATTAAATGTATTTTTAGATGTTTTTTTTTATAAATATATTTAGATGCTTGATAAGCACTAATACATTAAGACATATACTACGATTTGCACTTCAACTTCAAATTTTAGACTGTAAAATTGATAAAAAGAGCACATTAGAAACTTATCAATTCATAGTGTATTCACTAATTTCATAGTCTAGTAGAAAGTAGAATTGTATTGTTCTACCGCTATAGCTAATTACATAGTGGCAGGGATGTGTTCAAGCCTTATGTCAAAAACAACATCTTGATTTTAAAATCTTAGTGGAAGTGATGGTATAATGTTCCTCCATTGCCCATTAGGGAGATAATTTTCTTAATTTTTCTCTGTCAAAAGGAGATAAGAGTGGAACTCTATATTGGAGGACATGGGGACATAGATGTCTTTTAAAAATTTTAACTTTTTTATGCTGCTCTTTTTAATTATTTTTGCATTAATATGTTATTATGAATGCTATGATCTCAATATTACTTGTATTAGATGATGGATGGATGGTGATTCTAATTACATTTTGTTACTGAAACATACTGTGTGATAAGTAGTTGTGGAAGACAAAATCATCTACTATTTATGTCCTTGTTTTAGATCACTTCTGTGTGATTAATTTTTTCATTTATTGTTGAAAAAAAATATTCAAAAGTAATCTTATAATGCTCGTTGATTTTATTTTTTAATATATATATTTCAAAAATTAATTTTATCAATTTTAAAATCATGCACCATAGTTTAATGATATTCAATTTTTGAGATTTTATATTAGAAATTATTAGTAATATTTTTATAAGATAAAGTGATATCCAGGTGATATGTTTATCTTGGATGTATTTTATAGACGAATGAAGATATAAATGAGTATATAACTTCTATAATTAAAATTAGATGGTTAAAATAAAGAACTACGTTAGCATTATCATGCAAATAAGCCGATATCATGGAGACGTAAAATTTTTATGAAAATTAATAACGTTCATAGTGTTGCATGGGTTCTACTTGAGTATAAAAATGATCAGGGATAATTAAATTAATGATGGTTTGCAAAATTAGGAAAGATAAATGAAGAATGATATATTAGAGAATTGTTAAAGTGATATATATTTAGGATTCTTTGAAATGTGCATTTTGCATTACTATAAAATGAAAATCTCGCAATACAAGAGTACGATAAGGGTCTAACTCAACAAAACATGGGCTCGATCAAAATCAACAAAAGGAAAAGGGAAGTGTGAACTATTCACATACCTAACAAAAAAACTATCATGTATGGCTTTTTGACCACGAGTATGAGCTGCCATATTTCTCTTTCTATCTATATGATGAAATAGAACATGTCTGAATGAAGTCAGAAAAGAAAGATCCTCCATATCCTTTGGTCGCCACCTCCAGATGTCAGTAGACTTAGCTTGTTGAAGTGAAGTAATGATGTTTTTTTGTTGTCACTTTTAATGATGATACCATTAACTTCAAACATTCATGAATCCGCATAATGTTTGACGGAAGAGATCGCCTTGAGTTCAACTTAAGCACTGTCCCAATGTTTGATGGGCCTGCCAACTGCAACAATAAGATCACTTATCTCCTCTAATAGCAATGCCAATGCCGCCCATATAGGAATGAAAATAAACCATGATAGTTTAGAAGTGTAATCTAAAGGCTAGAAAATGCATCAATTCAACAATTTGGTACGATGAATGCATGAGAATTAATTGGGAGGTGTAGACCTAAGGTAATATGGATAGAAATTATTCAAAATGATTAAAAGAAGACTGGCTTTAAATCCCACATATCACTTGTCATTAACCCGGTCTGGAAGGTTTGAATACCAAGATAGAAATTGACGATCAAATATAAAATTCATTTAATTAATCATTCTCCAAATTTTGTTAAGCATAGAAATCTTTCAATATTTATAAAATAGCCAATGATATTAAAAAAAATTAAAATAATAAACATTCATGTTTAAAATATTTTTCAAATTCACAAGTTATACAAAAGAATTGTTCACATTTCCTATTTCTTTTGGCTCTCTGACGTTGTAGACAAGTTTTTTTCTATTGCTCATTTAATTTTCAAAGTGATTTATTTGAAACCGTTGTTGAATGTGTTTCTAAATTATAGTAATTTATGAATTAGAAAAATAATATAAAAGGGTAAAATAGTATATATCTATTTGTCATGAGAAGTAAAGTGCAATAATGGAAAGCGTTGTTTTCTTATTATTATTTTCATCATTTATCTTATTTTATTTTATAGTACACCGGTTTCAAAAATTACCACCTTTCAACACTTTAAAATGGACCTAAAAATTTGCAGCAGTTTTTTTCATTTTCATTTACATGCATGAGTACATTGCATCCCAACCAGTATTTGAACTCAATCATCGAAACATGCACTTGCAATCATGTATATGTATCATATTTTTTATTTTTTCATCAAAAATTTTTATTGATCATTTTTTTGTGCTTGTGAAATAGTCATGAGATTCAAAACATGAAAATTATTGAATATTATTTATTTCATATAAATCTATCATGAATAAAGAAAGATAATTTTGCCAACAATGAAAATTTGCTCAATGTATGTAAAAACATAGAAGTATCTAATTGCATTTGATGTAGAGGAATAAGAAATAATTGTTATAAGAAAGCAACGCAATCACCCATCTTACTTGGAAGGTGTCTCATTTTCTCTTCCTTCTTGGTTGTTACTTTGCTTAACGGGAGACCTCTAACACAATTATATACATAGCTAGTAATTATCAAATTATAATTTATTATTGTTATGATTATTATATGTAAAATTTTGAGTGTAATGGATTAACTGTCTTTTTCCAATTGTCTTTTTCTCTTTTAACTTAACCCAACAAAAACTATTATTATTTTTATTATCCTCAATTGCTCAGTCTAGATTAATTAATTTGTTGTCCTCAATCTCCTTGTAACCTAAATTAGCCGTTATTTTATGATTTATTTATTTATTAGTTAAAATTCATCTAAACAATATTTTTTCTACATAATTGAATTATCACTTATAATTGTAGTTTAATTAAATGACAATTGCAATCATTTATTCTCTTTTATTAGTTTAAAATTTACATTCTTATTTGTTAAAATTTGATCAAAGTTAATCTATATAGAGATCACCATTTCACATATTTTTTTTTGTATTTACAATTAATAAAATCGATCAAATCGATTTATTCTTTTTATATTAAATTTATGATTCTTTCATTATTTAAATTTTTAAATGTGACTTAATTTATATTTGATTACATCTTAATTATTATTAATTTATTTAATTCATTTCATTAATTAATTTATTAAGTTCATGTAAATTAGTGTAATCAGTTATTACAAAAAATTATTATTAGTACAACACTCAAAAGGTACTATTGAAAAATAAGGATTCACAATGATGACCCGAAATAATCAGGATAAAACTATTGTTTATAATAATCTCTGAACCTTCTGCTGTATTAACATTTGGCTGAGAACTTTCACTCATCTGTTTCTCCTTTTGTCTGTTATTAAAAACTTATGCAGGTTGTTTAACATTCATCCATGGTTTTCGTTATAAAAATATTAAACTTATTTCAAGCATATTCTGTTCATTTTATTATTGTTGATTGGGATCAATTTTAATTTTTTTGTTTTTATTTATATTTTTGTGTTTCCTTTGTTTTTAAATACATATTTGTTTAATGTGTTTTTAACATATTCTTATTTTTTATTTTAAAAAATAAATAAACATATTTTTTAAAATACTTTCTAAAGGACCGTTTGAGTTCACTTTTGATTTTGATTTTTAATTTTAATTTTAATTTTATTTTGTATATATTTTTATTTAACATAAAATATATTTGATATGTTATAATATATTTAGTTATTTTTAAAAATTTATAAAAACACTCGAGTGTTTTTAAAAACAACTAACCAATGTTATAACATATCAAATATGTTTCATTTTAAGTTGTTTCATTTTAAGTATAAATATAAACAAAACAAAACAATAATCGAAATTGATCCCACACGGCCCTTGAACAAATATGCTTTTAAAATAAAAACAAAAATAAGCGTGATTCAGACTAGCCTAGCTGACATGTTTCCTGTTTTCTGTTGCTTTTTTGTTCTGAATATTTCCCCATTAAATCAGGGGCGTTGGCTTCTTGAAGTATTTTGAAGTGAAGCAGCTGCCCAATTTTCTTCTCGCATCTCCCATACTCACCATTTCCATTGCCTCGGTTATTTATTATGCAAGTTTACTGCAGCAAAGTCTTCATTCATTCAGAATTACTTCTGATCCACATGGGAAAGATCATTCTGGAGAACTTATTTCTTCAGATAATAGCTCTACTTCTTTGGAGTTTAAAGGTATTTCTTCCCTCAATTTCATGCTAAAGAAGTTGCTTGAGTAGCTCTGGGGAATATTTTCATACATAACACACAATTCAAATAATTTTTTTGCATAGCTAACACCTATACTATCATATTTGCATAGATAACACTCAATTTTTTGAAATAACTTCTAGAGTATTATGAGCCTCCAGTCTTTTGCAAAATGGAATAGAGGTTTCATTTCAATCCAACCTTAATTTGCAGGTACAATGAGGCCTCTACGGGCGGGTCACTCCTACTTCAGAATAGAAATATAGAAAGAAATGGGATTCTAAATCATCTTTTGTCATTCTCGCGTAAAAAAATACCACTACGACTAACTTTCTAAATGAGAGAAAAATCTTTTCATGCTTATATTTTTTAATACCATAGCGTTATAAATGTAAATATCAAAATTTAGGTGATAGAAATGTGAATGCATGAGAATTATGGTATGTATGTAAATTTCCCTATTTATTCCCCTCTTATAATGAAAGAATCTGTCTTCAGAAACAGGGAATCATGATTTGCGAAGGAGGAAAAGTGGGAATAAACCAATGTCTTCTAAGAATTCTCATTTTGTGGAGCTTGAAATAGATTCCTTCATCAAATTTAAAAAAGGATACTGCTCCCTCTTGATCTTTCCATTCATTCTTCATCTGGGATTCATGTCATTCATGGCACTCTTTGTAATGCACGTTCAGGTCAGAAATTTATATTACTCTGCCAAAATTTATTTCCTTGCAATTAATTTATAAAATCTACTTATGATAGATTTAGATACACACCACTCAATTCCCATGTATTTTCATATCTAACACCTAAATTTCTATTTTTTTAACATACATGTCACCTTACCTATACATGAAACGGCATATTTCACGTTTTTTAAAGTTAAAATAATGATATTTTTGATGTGATATGAAAGACTGAGGCGATGTAAATGTAAAAGGTAAAGTTAGATATGCAGATACATAGGAACTGGGTGATATGTATGTAAATACTGCCGCTTTACTTAGATATCAAAGTCTCTAATTTCTCAACTTTGTTTTGTTAGATTTAGGGGAGTTTCTTTGTTTATTTCTTGCACTGTACCATTGTGTAAATAATGTAAATTTCCTGTACCTATCAGTAATTTTTTTTCCCCCCTTTGTTTCAAGTGATATTCTATTCTTGCAGGTGGCTACAAGATTTTTGTCTGCCAGCCCACCTATTTACTGGTTTGCTTCATATTTACTGCTCTCTCCAGGCACAACTTCAAGAAGAATTGGTTATTTGATTTGGTCATACTCCATTGCTTACATTCTTCTTGGTAGCCTTCTCTTCTCAAATTTCTACCCATTCACATGATGTATGGTTAGAAATATGGGGCATTTACATACATACCACCCAATTCCTATGTATTTACATTTCTAACACCAAAACTTTATTATTTACGCTAAACTATTTATATGGGGTTATGTTAGTCCTAGAGTTATGAAAGTGCTAAATTAGTCCCCAAACTTTTTTTTAATGTTTTAAACCATATCAAAATATATATATATATATATATATTATATAGAAAAAAAAGGTGAAATGAAGCTTTTCATGCTGCGGAGATGTGTTATAAATGTAAAAAATAGAAGTGTGGGTGTTAGATATGTAAATTCATAGGAATTTTGTTTTATGTATGGCTTTTGCTGTTTCTGAAGCCTGAAAGTAGAGGAATGTCTTATCGCCGAGAGGCTTTTTGACATTCTGGATTGCATTAATTTGGCTGTCAGATAGGCTGTATGATTAGTTGAAACAGTGGGTGCTATGCATAGAACTAATTGTGAGATATTGTCATGTAATATAATATGTTTTTTTTTTATTTATGTATTATATTATTTGAAGTACAAAATGTTTGAATATGAATTTTTTTAAAATATATTAGTTTTTTTAGTTTTATTTGAAAAAAAAAAATCAATCCATAATATTTCATATATAATTGCCATAATTGTGGAATATGAAAGCTCAACATAACAAATTAGTAGTTTAACAAGTTACTTCTATACACATTTGCACAAATTTAAATCATGTAATTTGACAACTTTTTAATGAGTCAATTCTATATTTTATATATATGCGGTAATGTTAAATAAATACAATATTTTAACTAAAACTTTGCTATTTACATACATAAATAGAAAATAGAATAAAAAATATTTAAATTTTATTTAAATTAATATGTTAATATAAATAAAAAGTTTTAATTATCGCCCTATCATTAATATCATATGGCTGTGTGATTAGAGTTGTCAAAATAACTTATTGTTTGGAAGGCTCAATTAGCAAAAGATTGTTAAAAATTTGGTCTAAATTATATTTAACGGCTAGTGTGAATAAATAGAATGATTTAGAAAATAGATAATAAGTCTTCACACTGGGGGTATTATGTAAGTATACATATCGTTTTAAGAAATATAAGATTTTCTTTAAAAATCTCTGTATCCATACCACAGGGAAGCTGTAACTTTTTAATAATGACTTGGAAAAATTTCTATTGATGTCAAAATTTTTGCAAATGATTAAAATTAAATTCACGTGCAATCTAAATTTAAAAAGAAAGTATGAACAATGTTTAAAAGACTAATAAAGTTTAAAAGAATTTGAATATAATGAAAAGATCTTTCACTTGTAAAGAGATCTTAATCAGTTTAGGAATTGAATGATTAAAAATATAAAATGTTGTATTACAATAAATAGAAACATGCCCATTCTTTACCCCCTCTCGGTGCTAGCAAAAAATATTGGCTAACCTTAAGCTTGTTCGAGCTTGTGTAGTAGTGTTGAGTAGATTCTAGCCTCCCACTTCTAGAATACCATTGTTCTCTCCCTATATAACCTACTAGGAACCCTTAGATCCAAACTCAAAATTGAATTGATAAAAGAATCTAGCCTGTCACCCTAGAAACATCAATTCTAGACCCATCAAAACTTATCTCCCTATCTAATTGCACTCTCACTTGGATGATCACGATGACTCTTTCTAAAGTTAAGTGTGATACTCACTAGTTGGTGAAATCATAGCCCTCCTGGGTTATTATATTTTGCGACGGATTTTAACATTAGAAGTGATCGGTTTGAAAAGTAAATTATGGGCCGGTAAAAATACAATTACAATTTTATAAAATAAAAAGAAATATTTAAACCATTCTTGTCCCACATGATTAATTCTCATATGCAAGGACAAAGAAAGAAAAACTGCTCATAATTCATGGAGATAAAATAAAAACACATGATTTGTATTGAAAGTCAAGTCTTAACAATAAAAACTCAAACACAAATACAAATTACTTATCTTATGTCTTCTTCAAACAATCTCCAAACTCTTCTTCAAACAATCTCCAAACCCTTCTTACACAATCAAAGACTCACAAATATGAACTTATGCACCCTCTAAAACTATCTAAACGTCCTCTAAACACACACCAAAACTCTCTTTTTTGTTCAACCCTTGCTCCCTTTTAATAGATCTCTGAAAATAACTAAGGGTCACTTCAAGCACCCCTTCAAAATTCGGTCAAATTTAATGTATCTTCTAGAGAAACCATTTATGGCACGATGACGCCTCTCTGGGGAGCTATGGCGCCCATCACGTCAAATAGCTGGCTCTATGGTGCTAAGAACTGGCGCTATGACGTCATATAATGTTGTGTCATTTTGCTCCATTTTGCTCTCATTTTCTCTAAAGATTTATTCATTGTACCTGAAACCAAAAACATGCAAAATACATTCTTTAAAGTGTAATATCATAAAAAATGTGCATTAAATGAACATTAAATGTCTATTAAAATAGGAAATTTTAAGGTGTATTACTTGGTAGTATTATGGTTGTATTTTGTTGGTCTTCAGGTGTTATTCATGAGGTATTCCTGTGGTATTATGGAGGTATTCTTATAGATTTTTGGTAGTATTACAGTGGTATTATTGTGGTATTTTGGTGATAATTTGGGTGATATTTTGGTAGTATTTATGTGGTATTCTTATATTATTCTAGTAGTATTATGATGATATTTTGGTGATATTTTGTTGATATTTTGGGTGGTATTCTGGTGTCTTGATGTGGTATTCTTGTGGTATGATGTTGTTATTCTGGTGTTATTTTGATGGTATTCTGGTGATATTTTGGTGGTATACTTATAGTTTTTTTGTGGTGGTGTTCTGATGTTATTTCGAGTGGTATTATGAAAGAACCACAAAGTTAATGTTTTCAAACAATAATGCATGTACCAAATTATAAATTATGGGACATCAAAATTATTTATTTCCAAGGACAAAAGATAATGACAATCATTTTATCCCAACAGAAACTCTTGATTAAAATTATTTGTTCACAATAACAAAACATATTCTTTCATTTAGTAAATGAAATTCATCATTAAAATAATATAAGTTTCTACTGGTTCTGGTGCACTTGAGGATGTGAAGAGCACCAGTAACTTTAAATTATTCATCAACAAAATATTATAAAAAAAAATGTAATATGAGTTTGATATATGTTCATTCTTACACAATTGTATTAATATCATACCTCTATGACAAAATCCAGTCTTATAGAAAAACGGGTAGAAATTGAAGATATATTATGTTCTTCATTTGATATAGGTTCATTTCCTGTGATATGAAATGTAATAGTTAATTAATTGTTAACTAGTAAGTGATAATGAAAAAAATTAAAGATTCATATGATATAGTTTCATTCTACAAAACAAAATATAATATTTACTTTTAGCTATCTTCTTTTTCTCTCAATGTCCATTTAACCTAGCATTAGAAATACCCTTTGGTCTCATCTTGACTGTATCACTTAGTTTTACAGTGTTTTCTTTCTTCTTGGTCTTTCCTCTCTTTAGACTGTTAATCAATTGAGAGATTTCCTGCTCAATATTGAGTCAACATCAACAAACATTTCTTTCAGAGAATCTAGTACATACTTTTCAGCCTCTTCATTGTCTTGGGCCTTGATGCTTATTTTATATGAATATTTATGGATGTTGGTCTGAAATATCAAACCACTTGAAGAACTATTCCTCAACTTTAAATCTTTGAAATTTTGATAAGCATTTCTAAATAGAAATCATGTTTGGCACTTGAAGATCGTCGCATTACAAAATATTTATCAGGAATCCTTGCCACATTTCCTTTGTCGATAACTCTTATGCAATTGGCATACAATAACCCCATCACCTCAAATTTCTTGCAACTACAACTTATATCAAAAGTTATTTTGTCAAATGCAACTATCCAATAGTTATTTGTTCTTATATAATCCAAAATTTTAATGTAATATTCTGAATTACTTCTATCATATTCTTATACTGCATGCCCACTGACATCATATAAAAATTTTTCCTAAAAAATGAGTATATATTTCTTGTATAGAATGCATCAGTCTGCCTCAACATAATGTTGCTTTTAGCAACTAGAACAACTGAAGATTAAACACATTTGAAGTCCTCGTCTATCTAATTTCATCTCCATATTTTCACGACATTTTCAAGTCCCAAAAACAATCGATGATGGAGCTTTTAGGCTTAAAAATACAATAGAAAACATTATTTGTCATTTCACTTTGTTATGTGGAGAGGACTCCCAAGCAAACTAAATCCTTTTTAAATATTTTGGACCACCTCTTCTGAATGTAATACAAATCATGTAACCAATCATTATCGTAGATGTTCCCTTTTTGAAGCATCACTACCCATGTTTCTTCGAACTCTTCTTCTGAATCACATTTACTCATACATGTATAAATCAAATCACTTCTATTACCAATGGAACAATGAACCTTTGTAGGTAATTTTTTGAATATGTCATTAGCATAATCTATGATTAGTGTGTGTGGAAATTATTCTCTTATGCTTCTTGTTATTTCTTGATCCTAGTCGACGAAGATTGTTAATGGATGTTTGTCACCCATTATCTGAATAAATGTCTTGAATAACCAATTGAAAGACTCAATAGTCTCATTGGATAAAAAGCCAACTCTAAAAAGGTCATTTTGATGTTGGTGGTTTATCTCAATAAAAGGAGCACCAAAAAAGTTATATTTATTCAATTGATAAATTGTATAAAAAATTATGACATCCCCGACGAGTCATAAGCAACCCTTGACATGCCATTGCTCCAAAAAAGCTCATCAACCCACCTAATTCATTAGTCTGGAAATCCCATGCAAACATACTATCTTCAGCTTACCTCTATGTGAATAATTGAATTAAAACATTGGTGTTGCCATTCTCAATCCTCATTCTTCTTTCCTTTTGAAAAAAAAATTGAATGCATCTCTTCTTTAAAATGTCAAATTCTTAACTCCACCAACTTTCATTGTAATAAAGTCGAATGCATCAGTAGCTCCAATACCTTTCTTTCTTCTATCATTAGTGTGAGCACATCTCCATTAATTTTGCTAATGCTTCAACTAGATCTCAAGAGATACTGGTCATCTGGCTCAGCTAGGGAATGGTTATGAGTTTCTATAAAACGTTTGACCCTCTAATTACCATTAACATCAACGTCATATCAAATATAGCTAGACAACCTGCCCTAGTCTCTGCTCTTTTAAACTTCACAGTGTTTTTGAGAGGTTATTCCATTTTAAAATTGGCTTTACCACATAAAAAATCTCTACTTTTTTATTTTCTTTGAGTTTGGAAAATAACCGGCATGACCCTTTCGAACAATAAATCCAATATGATGTGAATAACCACAATATAATTTATATGCATAATTTTAATTATGCACAATGGTGTCAAGCAAAAAATCCACAATTGGATTATTATCCACATTACTTGACTCACTAAACTAAGCATGTGTGCATATTTTTCAAGAAAGTGTAACCAAAAGGGTCTAAAATAATATAAGATTAACAACAATCATACAGTACTACCAAAAAAGCAACTAGTAAACATCCCTAAAAGCTAAAAAAATGCACCAATAAATAAACATACTACTATTAAAAAACCACAGTTTAATAAATAAAATACCACCAAAATACAACCCTTAAACAACCAGAATACCCCAAGTATAGCACCAAAATACCATAATAATACAAACTAAAATACAACCAAAATACCAAAAGAATACCATAAAATACCACTAGAGTACCACAATAATATTACCAGAATATCACTAGAAAATCACCTAAATACCACATGAATATCATCATACCACAATAATATTACAACAATATCACTATAGTATCACAATAATACCACAAAAATAACACCAAAATATCACTAAAATACTATAAGACCGTCACTAAAATTTCATAAGAGTACCACAATAATACAACTATAATATCACAATAATACAACCTAAATATTTTGGTGGTATTTTGGTGTCTTGATGTAGTGTTTTGGTGGTATTATGGTGTCATTGCGGTGATATTTTGATGATATTGTAGTGGTTTTCTTCTGGTATTATTGTGATATTATTGTGATATTATATTGATAATTATTGTGGTATAATGGTGATATTCTGGTGTTACTCTTGTGGTATTCATGTGATATTTTGGTGATGTTCTAATGATATTCTTATGGTATTCTAGTGATATTGTAGTGATATTGTGGTGGTATTACAGTGATATTATTATGATATTATATCAATATTATTTTGATATTATGGTAGCATTTTGGTGTTATTTATGTGTATTATAGTGATATTATTGTGATATTATGGTGATATTAATGTGATAATTTGTTGATATTCCAGTAACGTTCAAGTAATATTCTAATGATTTTTTGGTAGTATTTTAGTGGTACTGAAGTATTCTTTCGATGGTCTTTTGGTTGTATTATAGTCAAAATTTGTCTTCTATCTATTTTATTTTTTCTCATAAATGAATCAAACAATGGCTCCTCCCGTGAAATAAACAAAAGCACCGGAAGATTTTCTTACTAAAAATAACACCCAATTCATGTGTATTTAATACACCTTTTAATACATTAATAATATATATATATATATATTCAAGAACTACAAAAATACTAGGTTTGGATAAAACAATAGAAATCCATACCAAAAGTCAAATTAATTGAAACTATAAACAAAATTTATTAATCGAAATACATCGAGCAAACTCTAATGAATGTTACCATTTTAGATGCAGTGAAACTTACCTCCGTTCCATTATCGTCACCAAAATCTTTGTATTCCATCTTAAAAAATGCTATGTTATAATGCTCTTCAGAAGTAGCAGAGAAATATTGCCTAAATCCTAGAAAAAATCCTAGATGAGAAAAAAAAAATAAACAGTGCTCGGCTATGAACAGTGCCATGTTTTGAACAACAGAAATTTTTTTTGAGGTATTCTGGCGGTCTTCAAACTGGGTCACATGGAAAATTGTATTTTTAACTTTTTAAAATGGTGAAAATGGGGCCCATCACTTTACAAATGATGCAATCTTATTGAAGTTCAGACGCAAAACTGTGTTCGGACTCCAGACAAAATATTTTCTTGTATCCTATAAAAGCCCAAGTTTTAGAAAAAGTAGGATCCATCCTAGGTGGGGCCCACCAATCATGTTGCTCATGAAAAACTTGAACTCAACTTGAATCTAAAACTAAGACTAAAATTTAAAATGTATCTCTAAATTAGTAATCATTTAAATTAAAATTACAAAAATGGTAAATCTACCCCTGCCTTAAAATTAATTTTGACTGCTAGTCCAATAACATATATATATATATA